>NC_041385.1:5160769-5162268 GCF_002162155.2 Triticum dicoccoides | reverse complement strand
GGAAAAAGGAAAAAGGAAGAAAAAAACAGAAGAAAAAGGAAGAAAAAAACAGAAGAAAAAAACAGAAGAAAAAAGGAAAAACAGAAGAGAAACATAAGAAAAAAGGAAAAAGGAAAAAGGAAGAAAAAAACAGAAGAAAAAGGAAGAAAAAAACAGAAGAAAAAAACAGAAGAAAAAAGGAAAAACAGAAGAAAAAAACAAACAGAAGAAAAACATAAGAAAAAAACAGAAGAAAAAAACAGAAGAAAAAAGGAAGAAAAAAAAATATGCCACCTACTGGGCCACCACGGCCTGAATACGACTAGAAACCCATTACAGGGCCAGGATTCAGGCCCGCAGAAGGCCCAGTAGGCCCACAGGCACATAGTGACAGAATAGGCCCGTAAGCCTGCATTTGAGAGGAGCTCGAAGTGGTGACCGCAGCCGCGCTTATAAACCACTGTCGAAGCCTCTCGGCTAGCGAGGTGGGACTAAACATCCCACCGCACCGCGCCAGTTCTAGCACGGACCTTTAGTCGCGGTTGGGGAGGAGGACCGCGACTAAAGGGTACCTTAGTCGCGGTTGGGGAGGAGGACCGCGACTAAAGGGTCTTTCTGCGCGGGAACGGAGGCGGCGCCAAAACACTTTAGTCGCGGTTGGGGAGACGGACCGCGACTAAAGGGCACCCTTTAGTCGCGGTTGGGGTGGCGGGCCGCGACTAAAGGGTACCCTTCTTCACTTAATTAATTTGTTTTTACTACATTTTTCAGGACTGACATAATGGCGGACGATAGAGCTGACCCGATTATGGACAACTATGATCCGGACGGTGAAGCACATATGTTCGGCATCATAAACGGCGATATTCTATATGTGCCGACCGGAGAAGAAGAAGATGATATCTCTTCTTATCTGAACCTTGACGGTGAAGATGAAGGGCGCCGTCAGCAAGATGATGCCGAACAAACGTCGATAAACGACGATCTTCAAATGGAAGTAGCAACCACCTCCGGCGCCGAGGTATATATATACATTGAGCTTCTGGTGATACAAACTAACTGATTTGAATAAATATCAGGACTGACATAAAAGACTCTTTCTTATTTTAGCCCTCGGCCGGATCGTCGAAACAATCGAGTACGTCGTCAAAGCGTGGCGCAACCAAGACGATGAAACAAGGAGAAACATGCACCATCGAGGTTGTCGACAGTGCAACCGGCAGGCCGCTGGAGCCCCGCAAGAACGCCACCAAGTTTGTCAGCCAATGCGGAGCCATTGTTAGAGACAACGTCTCGATCACCGTCCAGGAGTGGAATGAGCCAAAGAAGGCACGGATTGATGGTTTCACTTTTGTCGATAAGAGAACAAAAAAAGATTGCTTCAAGAAGCTTATGGAACATTTCGTTCTACCTCCGGAATACAACAAATTCGATGAGGAGGGTAACAAGATTGAGGAAAACAAGGAGAGGAGGAGGCTAGTCAAACAGTTCGCTCTTCATAAGATGGCCGACGCATTCCG
>NC_041385.1:5145085-5157276 GCF_002162155.2 Triticum dicoccoides | reverse complement strand
CACGGTCTGTCGCGGTTGCGCAACCGCGACTAATGGCAGTTGCGAACCGCGACCAAAGGCCCTTTTTCCACCAGTGATGAGTGCTTGCTTGATATGCGTTCGGAACTGTAACAGCTGCCTACTATGTGTGTGTGTGCCTGTGCAACTACATGGCTAGCTGCTTGTGAGTGTGACTTATAATTTGAGAGTGTTTGCCATGTATTATCTGAACCAAAACAAAAAAAAAACAGCTCGGCTGGTTGTGTGTGCGCTTCTGCATGCACTAACCTGCTAGCTGCGTGTGTTGTTTGTTTGGTATTGTATGAGATTATGATTGCACGATGTATTGCTTTCGTGCATAGGCATGTATATATGATGTACAAGGTGGGGCCTCTACCTCAATCTATACAACAAACTAAAGAGGTGGGCCTAGTCAATATACAACAAACTAAAGAGGTTGGGCGCCGTGTCAGAGCCCTGATGATAGACGAAGAGCGAGGCGTCCGAGCTGGTAGAGCGGAACCCAAGCTGGTGGAGAAACGCCGCGATGCGCTGGTACCAAGCACGCGGAGCCTGCTTGAGTCCGTACAAGGACCGCGAAAGCAGGCACACGTGGTCGGGAAGCGCCGGGTCGACGAACCCGGTGGGCTGCTGGCAGAAGACCTGCTCCTCGAGGTGACCATGGAGGAAGGCGTTGGAGACGTCCATCTGATGCACCGGCCAAGCACGGGAGACCGCAAGGTGGAGAACCGTGCGTATCGTGCTGGGCTTGACGACCGGAGCAAAGGTGTCGGTGAAGTCGATGCCAGCACGCTGTTGGAAACCACGAACGACCCAGCGCGCTTTGTAGCGATCAAGGGTACCATCAGGACGGAGCTTGTGTTTAAAGACCCACTTCCTGGTAATCACGTTGGCGTGTCGGGGACGGGGAACAAGCTGCCTCGTCCGCTTGCGCAACAGGGCGTCAAACTCCTCTTGCATCGCAGCCATCCAGAGCGGGTCACGAAGAGCGGCTCAAACAGAGGACGGCAACGGCGACGGCTCAGAGGTGGACGCCGCATGGACGTAGTCATCCGAGGCGTAGCACGAGCTCGGGCGAAAAACGCCCGTACGGGCGCGGGTGACCGGACCGGCCACAGGCGCCGGGGGCCCCGAGGGGGCCGCGGGCGCCGGAGGGGCCGTTGGCATGGGGGCACCACGGGCACCTGGGGTGCCGAGGGGGCTGGGGGCACCGGGGGGGGGGCGCGGGCACCGGGGGTGCCGAGGGCGCCGCTGGGGCCGCGGGCGCCAACGTCGGGGGCGCCGGGGGTGCAAGCGCCGCGGCTGTAGGAGGCGTCGTATGCAGGGGCGCGCCTCAAAGCCAGGGGCAGGCCAAGAGAGGCGCGCGAGTGCCCTGGGAGAGGCGTCAAGGAGCCCTCGTCACCGGTGGCGGGAGGGACAGCCGGGGGTACCTGGTGAAACGGAAACACATGCTCATCAAAGTAAACGTGTCGGGAAGTGAACACACGGTGGGAGACGGGATCGTAGCACCGATATCCCTTGGAGTTGGAGGGGTAGCCGATGAAGATGCAAGCGATAGAACGAGGTGCGAGTTTGTGAGGAGCGGAGTCCGCAATGCTAGGATAGCAAAGACACCCGAAGATACGCAAGCCATCATAAGATGGGGCCGTACCGAAGAGAAGATGGTGAGGTGCATAGTTCCATCGTGGGCGGCAAGGGCGAAGGTTAAGGAGAAGAGAAGCAGTGGCGAGTGCATCCGGCCAGAAACGAGGCGGCAGATTAGCATGGAACAGGAGCGTGCGAACGCAGTCGTTCAGAGTGCGAAGGACGCGTTCGGCTCGACCGTTCTGCTGGGAAGTATACGGGCATGTAAGACGAAAAACTATGCCGTGATGTGACAGAAAAATGCGGAAAGCAAGGTTGTCGAACTCTTTTCCATTGTCAGTCTGAAGAGCAAGGATGGGACGCCCAAACTGCGTGCTGATATAGGAGTAAAAAGCCGTCAAAGTGGAGAGTGCATCTGACTTTCTGCGCAAAGGTAAAGTCCACATATAACGAGAATAATCATCAAGGATAACCAGATAATATAAATAGCCCGAATTACTAGGAACCGGAGAGGTCCACACATCGCTATGAATCAACTGAAAAGGAAAAGAAGCTATGGTGGTGGAGTTATTAAACGGGAGGCGAACATGTTTGCCGACACGACAGGCATGACAGGTGTGATCCTCCATCTTATGACAACTGAAACTGAAACTCTTAAGAATATGATGAAGTGTGACGGGGTTGGGATGACCCAAACGAGCGTGCCAGAGATCGACGCCGGCGGAGAGATCAATCGGTGCGGTGGTGGAGGTGGACGGCGAATGCACTGGATAGAGCTCGTCGAGGCTGTCACATCGGTGAAGTACCATCCTGGTTTGAGCGTCCTTGACACAAAATCCAAGCTCGTCAAATTCAACAGTAACAGGATTTTCACGAGTTAAACGACGAAGGGAAACAAGGTTTTTAATAAGATGAGGTGACACAAGTATGTTAGACAAAGTAATAGGCATGGAATTAGACGGAAAAAAAGTGTGCCCGACATGTGTGATAGGGAGTGTGGAACCTTCGCCGACAATGATGCGGCGGTCGATGGTGACGGGAGTAAAGGAGGCAAGATTATCAGGATGAGCAAACATGTGAGCCGTAGCCCCGGTGTCCATGTACCACTCATCACCTCTGGTGTAGTTGTTCGGCGTAGGAGCGGCATGCAATGCGGGAAGGAGCACCGGGTCGCATGGCGCCGGCGGTAGAGCCGGCGAGGGGGACGGAGACGCCATGGGGAGGCCGTAGCCACCGCTCGGCAGCGGCGATGGGTACTCTCCAAACGGTATGGGAAGCAGCCCTGGCTGCGACTGTGGTGCCGGGTAGGCTGGATGGCCCGCCGAAAAAACCTGCTGCCCAGCGGGCGAGTGCTGGCCTGCTGACGACCCCCACCAGTACTCGGGAGCCCCGTACACGGGCGCGTCAAACGCCCTGCGCAACAGCAAGGGGTCGACGGGCAGAGTCGGCGCGGGCGGCGGGGCGACGACGGACTGGCCGGAGAGCGCCGGTGGTGGGGCGGCGACGTACACCAGCGGGGGCAGCGGAGCCGAGCCGTGCGGCAAGTCGGGGCGGGCTGGCGAGGCCGCGCCGTAGGGCGTCGATGGCGGAGCCGGGCCAGAGGGCGTCAGCGGCGGGACGGCAGAAGCGGCGAGAGCAGGCTGGCCGGCGACCAGCTCCGCGCGGCCGGACGTCTCCAAATCCAGTACACACGGTAAGCTGGCTGCATGCATCTTCACATGAGGTTCTTTTTTCATGCAAACTGAAACGGCGCACCGTAAGCTAGCTACGAGTCTGGATGAAGCAAACGGCGGGGCTAGCGATCGCGCGCTGGCGATGCGATGGTGCAGCGGCGCGGGCCTAGCGATTGGTGGAGCGGCGGCTCGCGGGCGATCACGCGCGTGTGCTGGAGATGCGGGGCAAGTGCGGGCGGCTAGGGCAGCACGCACGCAGGGAGAGGAGAAGCGGCGGCCGGCGCGTATGTCGCGCGAGCGGCGGCGGCGGCGGCGCAGAGGTGGTGCGCGGCGGCGGCGGAAGCGAAAAACCTAAAAACTGATACCATGTATGAGATTATGATTGCACGATGTATTGCTCTCGTGCATAGGCACGTATATATGATGTACAAGGTGGGATCTCTACCTCAATCTATACGACAAACTGAAGGGATGGGCCTAGTCAATATGCATGCACAAATAATATACTCAACAGGTATGCTTATGAAAAAAAAGAAAAGAAAATGCAGCACCTGGTCGTTGCAATTGCCTTGCTCACTATGTGAAACACCGGCCCATTTTTCAGATTTGTGCACGACAAACCGTGCAACAAACATTATCATCCCCGTTAAACCATGATTGATGTAATGCGCAATACAAGCGGCATCTTTAATGCCAGGGTGGGCAGCAACGACTACCTCAACAACCTTTCATTGGTTTAGTTCATCTTACAGCACACAAGGAATCATTCATAACTACTCCCTTCGTCCCATAATGTAAGACGCTTTTTGACACTACACTAATATGAAAAAATGTCTTACATTATGGGATGAAGGTAGTAGGAGAGAACATACAAAAGTGTAAAATCATAAGACAATCAGACCTGCCCCTTATTTATGTGGTAGCTGCAGTTCTCCCCTTCTGCCTCTGCACCAACCCCCAGGTGGGCATTCTGAGCAGCTCTCCCTCGTCAATCTGTGCGACTAAGAAACAACAACACAGCTCATACATACATTAACTTTAACACTTTGGGTACAACTCCTCTTAACACATCAATGGACGAGATCTGTCCATAACCCTTCATAATAAAGGATAGGATAGTCTTTCTAGAAAATATATTTGTCACATTCTGAATCCACCTTGGGCCGGCCCATTAGAGAGAGTATGTGCGGCACAGATCGGATCGAAAATCCAAAAAATAGTGCGCCTATTAGGCATCGAACACAGGACCTCCAGGGGTTGGGAAAATGCTAATAGCCACCAGAACCATCTCAATTTGGTGATAATTATGAAGTGCAGCTGACCGGACGTACTGTAGGAGTTTCTTTTACTAGAAATACTGTAACAGGTCAGAATTGGTACTGTACAACTGGGCCGGACATTCTAGCTAAAGCATTTTTTATAGCTAAAAAACCTAATGTGTTTTTTCATCTTTTGGAATATTTTTCAAAAACATGAATATTTTTAAAAATATGAAACGTTTTCCAAATTTGGACTTTTGGACACGTGTTTTTTTTTCAAATTTCCGAACCCTTTTTTATGAAAAATACTTTGATTTTGTGAATATGTTTGAAAGTTTAAGAACAGATTTTCAGAATTGTTAACATATATCTGAAACTGCAGACATTTTTTTGGAAACATGAATAATTTATCACATTTGTGAAATTTTCTTGAAAACATAAACAATTTTTAAATATCTGACCATTTTTTGAAATGCAAATACTTTTTCAAATTGGCGAGCACTATTCAAAAACACAAACAATTTTTCAAATTTACGAATATTTTTTCAAATATACTAAGATTTTCTTAAAACATTTCTTATTTTCTAGGGCCTAAGCATTTAATAAAGTGGCCGTATGCATCGTCCAGATGCAGAGGCCGGGGTCCTCCTCCTTTTCTAAAAAAAAAGAAAAAAAAGAAAAGAAAATACAGCACCTAGCTGTGCTGGTCGTTGCAATTGCCTTGCTCCCTATGTGAAACACCGACCCATTTTTCATATTTGTGCACGACAAACTGTGCAACAAACACTATCATCCCCGTTAAACCATGATCGATGTAATGCGCAATACAAGCGGCATCTTCACTGCCGGGGTGGGCGGCAACGACTACCTCAACAACCTTTCATTGGCTTAGTTCATCTTACAGCAGAAAAGGAAACATTCATAACTAGGAGAGAACATACTAAAGTGTAAAATCATATGACAACTAGACCTGCCCCTTATTTATGTGGTAGCCGCAGTTCTCGCCTTCTGCCTCTGCACCAACCCCGGCCCCAGGGTGGGTACTCTCAGCGGCGCTGCCACATGCAGTTGCTGCTCCAGCAGCTCTCCCGCGTCAATGTGAGTGAATAAGAAACCACATCATCTCATACATACATTAACTTTAATCGGGATATGCTAGTGATGAAACTTGCAAAAAGGCAGGAAACCAGAATACTAGATATGCATCCAGATGCAAGTGATGGAACTGGCACCCATTTTTTCATCCCCGTTTTGCAAAGAGCGCAACATACCATGTAAACTAGTGATGGAACTTGCAAAGAGGCAGGAAATCATATATGCACCAGAAAATAAATCATGGGATATACTCAGAAAATAAAGGATCAGTTTACAGGGGCTGTAGCTGCACTACATGTTCAACTTGACAGTAAACAGCCATCAATTGAGCGAATAAGAAACCACATGCATACTCAGTAAAATCTGAGCCATCAGGATAGACAGTTGTTAAATTGTATTGCAGCTTAATGCTCAGAAATGTCTTTTAGTGCTCGGGTGCCATGAAACCCATTCTTTCTTCTAAAAAATGGGTCAGTATTTCATCATGAAAATTTTCACACATGTAGTATACATCCATATGAATATGTCAATTTTTTTCAGATTTGTGAAAATTTACAATATGATTTTTGGAAAAAAAAAGGGTCCATAAATCTCGAGACCGCAAATGCCGACTAGCAATTAAATATCTAAACGACAGGCAGTGATCCAGGTTTGTGAGAGTTAACAAGCTAGCTATCATGTCACACTGTCCAGTCTCAAGAAGCATTATATAACACCTGAACTTCTACTCGAGTTTTGTTAGCTGGAACTGAACTGCATTGATAAGTTCCAGCCTTGTAAGTAATTTGACAGTAGGAATTGTGGATGTACAGATCAACATACAACAAAAATTTCACGAACATCTTTTGTTAGCTGGAGCTTATATTTTTTTTGTTTTCTTTCTCTTTTTCTTTTTCGTGTTGCAAACATCTTTCGAAATCATGAACATTATTTTGATTTCATGAACATATTTTTGAAATGGAGAATATTTCCAAATTCACGATTTTTTGTTGAATTCATGAACATTTTTTATTAATTTGTGAAAAAGTTCAAATTGGCAATTTCTTTTCAAAATCACGAAAAACAATTCGGAAATTGTTTTTGAAATTTTTGAACTTTATTTTGAATTTATGAACTTTTTTATGAAACAGTGAACATTTTTAAAAATTGACGAACATTGTTTGTGAAATTATGAAAATAATTTGTATTGATGATTTTTTTTTGAATCAGCCAACTTCATTTTATTTGTAAATATTTTAGCAAAATTATGAACACTTTGTGAATTCTCAAGAAATGAAATTCATGAACATTTTTTCAACATCCGAGCTTTTTCTTGATCTACCAACATGTTAGGAACATCTTTCCAAAATTCACATTTTTTTTAGAAACCAGAATTATTTTAAGGAAGAAAAATAAAAGAGTAAAAAGAAAGAGCAAAAATACAAAATTAAAAAAGGGGGGCCGTCCCGGCCCGCTCAAGGGCTCACTTAATAGGGGTGCACGGGAGGGGACGGCGTGCACGCTGGCTCGCTCGCCAACGCATGACGTGTGGTATAGGAGGTCCAAAAAGAGACGAGGGATCACTCGAGAACCTCGATCTGGTGGGACCGCAACTTATTTAGGCCTCATTCGGTTTGGAGGATTTTCGTAGGAAAAATATAGGAACAAGGATTCCGTAGGAAAATTTCTACATATACATTCGGTTTGTAGGAAATGCGTACAGGATTTTCATAGGAATACTACTCATTTTCTGTGTTTTTTAAGGAAACTACACATCCACTTAAAGCTCATTTTGCGCGTAGGAACGAGGCAAGTCAATTCCTTAGGATGGCAAATGCTATCCTATCAAATTCCTGTATTACTCATAATTCCTATGTTTTGATTTCCTCCAAACCGAATGAGCCCTTAAGGAGCTAGCACCATCCATCATCTCCCATTCACCGCCACCATGCGGGAAGAATAGAAGATGCTGTTAAGCCCTCTATTCGTGCCTAGCAGTAGGGGTAGATTATCGAGCAGCTCGACTCGTTAAGCTCGTGCTCGTTAAGGCTCGGCTCATTTAGCTTGCTAAGATTAACGAGCAGAAAACTCTGCTCAGCTCGGTTCATTCGAAGCTCGTTAAGCTCGTGATCGCTCACGAGCGCTCGTTAAGCTCGTGATTCACGAGCGCTCGTTAACAGATTATAATGTGTTACGGTCTATAGGATGAATGCGTAAGTGTGGTTTTCAAGATGAAATATGGTGACTACAAAAAGAAATGCACTATTTTGTTGTCTTCTATGTCGATTAGATTGAATAGATGGGTTGAGGTGCTACAAAAAGTTCGTTACGTAAGATGAAAATATGTGTTGTGTTGTTACTAAGAAGCTTAACGTGCAACTCGTGAAATTCGTTAGCTCATTCGTTAAGCTCATTAAGCTTAACGATCTGAAATCAATGATTGAATCTGTTCATTAAGAAGCGAGCTAGAAGCATAACAAGCCAAACTATCGAGCGCTCATTAAGCTCGTGAGCTACGAGCTTTTGGTCCAACCCTACCTAGCAGGCTAGGCTTGACAAGGCCACCAAGCCCTCTATGCTAGCCTTGGAGGGTAGGCATGATAAGGCTGCCAAGACCGCTTCATTTTTGCGGCTCGTCCGCAAGCTCGAGGGTAGGCATGATAAGGCTGCCAAGACCGCTTCATTTTTGCGGCTCGTCCGCAAGCTCATAAAAAATGTTGATTTTGCGGCACGGACGAAGCAGGCACCTCCATGACTTCACCTTCTTTTAGCACAATACAAAATACCCATACATACACACCTACACTCATCCATGTAAATACACGCACGTGTACCTTACTCCTATGAGAGACTGAGCTGAATGTCCCCACCCACTGAATGCACATCACGGTAAGGCATCCAGAAAAATACAGCCATCAATATCAAGTCTAAGATTTGAACCCTGATGGGTTGGTTCCACCACGAGAAACCTAAGCATCTAAGCTACGCTTAGTTCGCTGCATGACTGCATCCTGATAACAACAACATCATATTGGGTTTCTACAATGCCAGCATTCACAACATGCTGAACAACCTCACTGTTGGCTACACCCAGCTCGTCTACGTACGTTTTGAACAACTACTAGGTCGGAAAGACGGCGGCGTAAGGCCGTGGCAAACCCAAGAATATAATAGAGGTTAGGCAAACTCTAAAAATATATACTACCTATTACAATTGTCATACA
Organism: Triticum dicoccoides; assembly: GCF_002162155.2. NCBI lineage: Eukaryota > Viridiplantae > Streptophyta > Magnoliopsida > Poales > Poaceae > Triticum > Triticum dicoccoides. Next base: position 5,148,462 of record NC_041385.1, on the reverse strand, counting down.
ACATATGGAAAAATAGCTCAATTCAAGGCTCACAACAACTTAGTTCAACAAGAAATATATTTCAAATGTGCTCAATTATAATAAGAATAGTCTTACATGAAAGAAACACAAGTAGAATATTATAACACTAGGTATCTCTACATTGTTGCATTGCCGTGAAAGCATCAATTATGTCATGTTGACTTACTTTCAAGAACACATCTCGTTTCATAAATGTCACTAAGCAATCATTCAAGCAATCATCATTCATACTAGTCCTTAACTCACTTTTCACTAGATTCATTGCCCAAAATACTCTTTCAACACCGGAGTGTCTATCTACAAGCAGTTTCCAGTAGTGTGACACCCGACATAGATTTGTGTGGAGCCTTGTGCCTAACGGCTTGGTTTACTTTTGTCCAAACATTTACCACTCACAAGTCAAGCTATTTCATAGGCTCCGTGTTCACCAGTCATTTGCACAAAATAACCATCTAATGTGTTGGCATGGCCCATCGTAGAGTGAGTTGTTCTGTCTTTTGGTTTTCGTTTCTATTTTTTCCTTTCTTATCTACCTGTTTTATGATTTTATCAATTTTGTTATTATATATGTTTACTTCAATCTATTAGTTGTTTTCACGTGTTACACATGTCATCAATTAATTAATTTCTATGTTAATACTTGTAGAATTGTTCAAAGCGTTAATTTTTCTTTTTGTTAGAAACTTTCAATCTATTCATCTTCAATCGTGAAAGTACAAAGAATATGAGGTAATAAAAATTACAACCAGGTCCGTGGACCACCTATCGACTACTACAAGCACTAGAGCGAGCCGAAAGCGCACCACAATGATCGCCCATCCCTCGTCGGAGTCAGGCAAACCTTGTTGCAATAGACAGTCGGGAAGTCTTCGTGCTAAGGCCCCACGACACCAATGCACCAAAGCAGCAATCATCGCTGATGAAGAAAGTCATAGATTGGAAGGATCAAACCTGTAAACTTCTAGTCAAAAACGAACAAAGGCCGGATCCAAACAGATCCGCCGACGACCGAATCCCACGAGATCTGACAAAGACCGCCTTCACACTCCCTCCGACGATGCTAGACTCACCATGAGGACGGGGATAGAACCTGAGAGACATTATTCCTACTGAAGGACATCGCCACCGCCACACAGCCCCAACGAAGATGTTCAACCTAACGAGAAACAAGAACTCCCGCCGGCCGGAGGGGGGTGGGCGAGGTCCTTCTCACCTCCATGGCCCAAAGGACCGGACTGGCGCCAGCGCCAACGGGAGAAGGAAGAAAGGCTGAGATCTTTTCTTGTGGGGGAGGAACGTGAGGCTATACATTAGCATATATATAATTTTAACATCATGATCGCTTACAACTCCCTCAGTTCCAAATTGTAATGTGTGTGCCTGATTAAGAATCTCCTCAAACAAACAGATTTTACGCTAACCAATATGTTCTTTGTTGTAATAGTATAAGTTGTTATAGTTCCATCCAAAATACTATCTTCATTCCAAATTACTGGACTTCCTAGAATAAGTGTAGTGCAAGCTTTTTCAACATTGCCTATAAATATACGAAAACATATTTGTATGTGTCATTTGAAGATAAATTGACTACATTTGTAATGGATAATATCTTCATGGCATAATTTTTAATAACTTTCTACCTACCTATATCAATTTGGGAACAAACAGAGTGAACAATTAATTCTACAATGATTTAAACCAGTATTTTTCTGAAACATGAAAAATGTGTTGGTCAGCTGGCGGCATGAGCTAGAGAAAATTAAATGTTATATGATGCTAGTTATTAATTAGTTTTTGTCAGCGGTGACGTATACAACGCGGAAGAAAAGGGAGAAGCAACATGTGTTTGGATGGAATTGTATCTCTGATTCCCAAGGGATCGTAGCTTAGGTTTGATCCCCGCAAAAAAAAAACAACTTAGGTTTGACGTTGGTGGAAAGGCGCTTCTGGTTAGTTCATGTTAATCTTTAAAAAGCCACGGCTATGGTCTTCAGTAGACGTCGTGTTAGTGCGTGCGCGTGTCATGGTGGTAGACATGCCTATGTAACGTCTATGTCATACTCTGTGTTTCTAAAGTATATAAAGAAAAAGATGAAAAGCAATGGGACAGATGCGGAGACGGAGACTGATGCACAGTGCCAGCCCGCCATGGGCTAAGGGCCGGCCCTGATGTAGACATGCCTATGTACATCTACATTGTACCTTTGTGTTTCTGATATAAAGGAAAGAAAAAGACGAAAGCAATGGGACATATCACATCTACGGAGACGGACACCCATGGTTAGAATGAGCAAGGAATTGCCGGAGACAGAGCCAAACAGCACTCCGGCGTCTTTCACCATGGAATGGGTAAGGAATGACGGGGACATGTCCGATTTTGGGGTTGCTACATTTTACCATGGAACAAAGGGGAAAGGGACTGCTGCACTTTGCTCTAGCATGGAAACCAAACCGGCCGGCAAGAGCATCTGCATCTCCATCATCTTTCCAAAAGAAAAAGAAAGCAAAAACAAAGCAGCAGCTAGCATACATGCATACGTCGCTTCATGCATATATGCTTTGGCAAAGAGAAAACATGGCATGCAACCACAAGCAAAGGACCCCTCCTCTATGTAGCCAGTATTCATTCGTGCACTCTTTCGTTACAAAATATAGGAGGAGCCAATCTGTTCCACTCCCTTCTCAACCGGCTCTCGCATACCATCGGTGAATTAGGATTGCCATTGATTAGCAGTGACAAGTTCTTCGCTTCTGTTTTGTCAAGCTGCTCTTGTCTGCTATCAAGGTCAAACTTCTGCCATATCAAACCTTCCTTGGCATGTTCCATGGTTAACAAACGTAACATGCTAGCAGTTGTTGTGTATGCAGGCGGTACGTGTGGCAAGAGAGATCTTGGACTGATGGGTTAGACTGATTGGATCTGCTGCGGCTTTCCTCTCTGGTCTTTGAAAGAGGAATCAATATGTTCATCATGAGTGCTGATCAGTTTATGATTGGTTAAATTTTCTGCTGGTTTTCTCTCTTGGTCTTCGATATGGACGAGGAATCCAGCATGGGCCCTCCTGAAAATGAGCTGGTAATTCTCTTGTGCATTTTATACGTTCACAAAGTAGTACGTACATGCATGCAGTGGTGTTCTCACTGAGATTGTAAGAGACATTCTGGGTTACGAGATTGTGAAAATGGCCATGGCACGCTAACACACAACTATATATAGTAGTGGGCATGTCAAATCTCTCTGCTAAAGGACTAGCTAGATACGCCAGAAGGTCCTAGATCAAATAGAATACTTCCTCCGACCCATAATGTAAAACGTTTTTTGAAGCTACACTGGTGTAAAAATTGGTCTTACATTC
>NC_041385.1:5121786-5144632 GCF_002162155.2 Triticum dicoccoides | reverse complement strand
CTTATCCTTCATGCATAGTGAAAAAAAATGGATCGGTGATGCGTACTTTCTTGGTTTGCCTGAGCCTACGAGCTCATCTCCTGTAGTGCACCAAAATTGTGTCGCTGGGCTAATTTGAAAAGAGTAGCTGAGCAAACTCAGTTCATTCTTCGTGCCAACATTCTTCTTCTTTTGTTTTGAATTATTATATATACTAGGTTAGTGGGGTGGCTTGCCACCTGCTAATCTCAATGGTGTCGACGTCTCCGTGTAGTGGTTGACGTTTCATCAGGTATCTGTCTGGTCTTAGTAGTCATGTGCTGATGGATATTTCAGCCGATACATCAAACCGTAAACACAATGTTCACATATTCATACATATATCATTTGAGAAACAAAACATGGCATGAGGGAGAGGCAGTAACGCAGCATTAGCAGGTACACATGACTTGGATAAAACCGAATTTACGTGACAAAATAAGCTTTCTACGGTAGACCACATATATGAGAAAAGACGTTCCTGTGACATGAACAGAATTTTGTAGGTTAAGAGACCATAAGAACCATAAGCTGATTAGTGTTACATACTCTGTGGGCTGAAATTAATGATCAGTTTAGTGATGCTCAGAAGAATATGCTTAATATAGCTCGCTTTCTCATTAATTTGGCTCAGTAGGAAAAAGAGGGCCCCAGATTGCACTGCCTTCGGAAGGGTGGTTCTTTTTTTCTGTTTAAGATGAAATTAAGTGTCAACTTGAAATCAAAATAAGACGAACCTTGCTTTTATCGTAAAACTGCACAAGGAGTGGAAAGGGTGTGGAGTCAAGCAATGTATCAGCCAAGTCATAGTTTTTTTTTAATGGAGGCCAAATATTTGACTCTTTCATTAATTAAGAAGAAGAGAACTGTCTAGTTAATTAACGAAAAAAGGGCAAAACCGTCACAAATTCCAACATAGGAAAACCCTGGATACATGTACATGCAATTGTAATTATGGATGTGTCCGTGGCCCACTAACTTGAAAGGAAGAAGGCATAACAATACAAAGCAAGGCCTGAATGTACTATATTTATTTAAAAATGGTACGACTAAAACTAAAGCATAAAAATAATCCGCCTCTAAATATATGCAGTGTCAATTAATTTGCTGCTAGCACAAAAACTAGGGACCATACTAGCCCAATAGCAATGAATTGTCTCATGCAACACATCAATATATATTAATACATCTGCTCAAAAAACAATACCAATCAAGGCAAATATATGTTTTGATCGCTTTTAGCATATAGGAAATCAAGAGTCACAATTAATCCATGGTAATTAAGTAACAACAAGTAATAGCTCTGTCACCTTACATGCAGATGTAAAAAAGCTCACCAGGAAATGAAAGAAAAGGGCTCCAGCCTTCAGTAACCAAGATCACGTTCTTTACTTCATACTCAGTTAATTTTTTGAATTGGAAAATATAAGCTTGAGTGGCAAATGAATAATTTCTGAAATTGGTATGGCTATATAGCAATACTATTGTATACTACAACAGGTAAAAACAAAGCAACTACAAAGTGCCATCTTAGTCTCTACGTGTGAAGTCTGAAAGCTATACCCTTATTCCCATACTGGCAACTGATTTAAATCCAGATGCAACAGCTGAAACCGTGAACTCATAATCAAGTTTGCATCCTAAGTTTTAGGAATATCATAAGAAACCAGGAATGAAAGCTGCTTACATCATATATCATATGGATATTAAAAGAAGCCTAAATCCAAGAAGCAAATCTATTCAAAGTACAAATTTCCATATCAAATACTTGATGCACCATATTCCACGCTATAAATAATTTCTTTTTTATTTTTTCCCCCTAAAAGAAAGAAAGATTTGGATTTCCAAGCTGTCAAATCCCCTCCCCATTGATCCTAAAAGAAAGCAAGATACCAAAAAAAAAGAGATAAGTCTATATAGATTACGGTATGTACCACTAACCAAGCTTTCAATTGAACGGTAAATGTAGTAAATTTCAGACTATGAAATTCATCCTTGGACCACATTTGAGGCATCTAAGCGTATAACAATACTCAACAATAGCAATCACTGGAATCACCTTTCCTACCAACTATGCTGACGGAGGCCTATTGTAAACCCAATAATGCATAGATGGTGACATCAGTAAATTCAGTGTATTATAAGCACATTGTAGAAAGGCCTATTGAAATTTCTGGATCAATGACACAGTATTATGAACACCGTACTTCTAAGAAAAAAACTCGCAAACTAATACGTCATCTGAACAAACTAATTCGACCAACTTACATGCTTCCACTCCCACATCACTTCCATGTGGTAGAGAAAATGATGAAAAGCTCATGTAAATGTGCAATAACAAAATATTCAATGATGAATGATTTTCTTGTCTTCCACCGGCTCTATAACAAAGGTCAATACAAATATTAATGCAAGCACTATAATAACTTTTTTTTCTCACATGTCCACAACTCTGACACAACCATGAAGTAGGCAAAAACACAATATTGATATGTTAACAATATAGATGTATCAGTGATATTTACAAGCCTATCTATAAGCATAAAGGGAGAATGTAGTATCAAGGCTCATGTCCCTAAGCTCAACACCAGGAACCATATAATTTGAATTTATTAAGTCCAAGACTTATGTGCTATTTAAGTTCCATCAGACTCACCAACACAATAATTTTCAGGAAAAGCGCCTCTATCTTTTTGCACCGAATTATATAAGAGTTATAAATAATTGCTTGGTCTGTGGATTTGCAGAATTAGCAATTTTAGTGCCTTGTGGGTATTGGGTAGCTTTCGTAGTGACTTATCCCCCTATCTGGACTGAACTACAGTAAGAAATCTCTCCAAGATTCTAAAACAAAACATCCATAAATGAAAAACCATGAAGTGGAAGCGAAGAAAGGAACCAGGAGAGGTCTTCTATATCACAATCTTTATCATCTCTCAAACTTCTCTCTTTTTATCCCAAGAACTTTTCTCAAGCTTCGAGCTCAAGTAGTGAGGCCAGTGGTGGTTCGAGCGGGCGGCGATCCTCGTGTGCCAATTCCAGGGAAGGTTTTCATGTGGGCGAAAGGCTTGCTCTGACCTTGGCCGGAGCTGATGATAGTGACGCGTGTAAGAATCACACACCATCTTGAAGACATTGTTGCTCGAGGGCCCATACCCCCCTTCCTCGCACTATAGGAGAAACCCCAGTTCGAGGTTACTGGAATGGGTGATGGCGACACTCATGTGTCGCAGTCCTCCCTGGAGGCATCGTCTTTGGAGTGGTCTTTAGTTTGCGGGAACATTCACTGCTTGATGCAGGGGATCTAGGATGGCGCCCCAGATCGATGTGGCATGGTTTCTTGTTTGGCGATAATAGTGGCTTCAAGCGGACCTTGGAATTTGAAGGGTTTTGGTAGTCGGTTTCATCTGGCATGTTTGATCGGTTGTCGTGCCTCACCTTATCTTTCTAAAGTTAGGGCTGCTGAGGAGGGCCATCGCGACAACGATGATACATGACAGCTAGTCAGATTCATTGTTTGCTCGACGAAGGCCAAACACTTTTCTCCTACAATCCTCATCGATGGAGTCGGAGATGACTGGTTGCCGACACATGTGATTAACTGTTTGGCATAGGACGACATGGGTCTCTATGCTTCTTTGAAGCGAGGGCTACATTGATGGTCGTCGATGGTAGAGTCAGAGTGGCTGGCTCATGAAGATGTGATAATGATGACACCGGATGTCAACCGTGACGGTGATAATTTTCTCCTTCACAACATGTGTGTACTTTTGTGGGTAGCCACGTCAGTCGAAATGCCCTGCAGGGTGTGTTGTTTTTCATCCGGTTGTCTGCTAATTAACCGGACAACACTCTTCTTCTTTTAGTCAATAGAGATCCTCGTAGGGAAACTTAAAACAAACACAAGAACACAAGCATCAAGAGAGAAACACTCTAGAAACAGCCTTACGCCCCGCTTTATATATAAGGAAACAACCAAAGTACACGGCCGAATAATACAAGATGGTGAGGTAGCCCTCTTACAAAGCCGACCGTGAGATATGCTGCACATGCAGAACACACGCGACTATGCTACTAGCTACGAGCACCGGAAGAACTAAACACCCCTACGCTATGACCTAGCACACCTAAGCTCCACGACAACGCCCCCAAGAGGGAGAACAACACATAGTGTCGCCGCTGCCGAGTCCATACCGGACAAAGTTCTTCATTCCGAGCCCAGACACTGAGAGAAGAACCACAACGACATCTTCAATAAGAGTGGGGCACCCTCGGGTGACGTCATCGCCAAGGCACGGTGCATTCCCTCAGTAACTCACTCGTGCCACCACGAGGCCGCCAGGAGGAGCGGGACAAAGTTAGAACCCCATATCCGGATCAGGACACCGCCCACCAAGAGGGAGGGCATGTTCGAGCTACCCATCGCAACATGTCCCGTTGCCCACACAACCCGGGAGGAGAGCCGCCAACACCACTGCAATGATGCCCGCCAAAGAGAAACCATGTGGTCCGCCATCCAGGGCTGCCGGCCTAGCGTACCAGTCGCGCGATATCATGCACCGCCCACACCACAACACACTCAACCATGGTAGGAAGAGTGACGACAATCTATCTACTCCTAGCCCAGCATAAGTCCCCGAGTCTGGGTAGACGCTTACACCGTAGGAGGCACCCACACCTACGTCCCTAGCCAATACCTGATGCACTAGGGGGCATGACTCTGAGACTGCTAATGGTCGCCGGTGAGCCAGCCCCTAGCTCTTGGTCAAGTGAGCTCACACGATGCCATGTTCATGGTCACCGGCGCCGATCCGGGCACCAACGCAGCGGTAACACCACCACCACCATGAAAAACCACCCGGACGGTACCAAGGCCCACCTACCCCGGACGATGGCCCCGATCTGCCTTGGGCCCGGATCAGGTCTGCCTGAGCACAACAACCCTAGATCAAAAAAACCTCCACCACCACCCATGCATCCGGTACCAACGGTGCCCACCCAACCCCGTGCGTCGTTGGTTCTGATATAGGAGAAGGGAAGGTGCTACCTCCACCCACACCGTACGTCGAAGACCGTCCAAGATCCGGACGCATCCAGCCCGAACTGAGGAGCACACACACACCACCTCCAGCCATCCAGGAGAAGGGAAGGTGCTACCTCCATCCTCGTTGCACGTCGACTTCTGAAGCGTGTGCAAGGTGGTGTACGCTTTGGGTCCGCTGCACCGGGTGTTTGCTCCTGGTACGCCATGCAGGCAGATTGACGGTGAGTCCGGCTCTAGATGGTGGGGTGTTACGGCATTCCCCATTACCGAGTTTGTAAGTGTGGGTGATGACTTTGTGTTGTTTGATGCTGTATGTTCTTGCAAACGTTTGTTGAATAGTTAATAATATGATTGTGTGCATCGCTCAATGCAAAGGCCGGGGCTGCTCCCCTTAAAAGTAACTCACTAGCTTTTAGTTGTAATAAGTAATTACGGTTTAGTGTGGTTGGAAGTATTTTTGTATTTTCGGTTGTAGAAAATAAAGTTATATAAATGTGAACAGAATTGGAGCGTTTTAGTGGATCACACGCAAACATGCTCCGATACTACTTATGGATGTTAACACACGCAAACATAGTGGATCACACGAGAGAGAAGGATTTTGTGCAATGCAAGACCTGCTGCTTTTCAATTTTTTCTCGTCCTTTTATTCAACTATAAGGGAAATTGATCATGGGGTACTTCTCACATTAACCAATCATGACCGGCAGGATGGCGAGAGCGCTCTCGGGCTCCATTGAGCCCTTTATTTTCAAACATTCAAAAATCAACGTTTTAGGTTTCAACAAAATCTGGAAGAAAATACACAAGTACTTATAGATGTATACTAGATGTGTGTCAAATTTCATCATGAAATACGTTTTTATGTGGCTTGTACAAAAAAGACAAAATCATGTGATTTTATAGTGAACAGTACATGTGTTAGAAATGCGTGATTTTGTCATTTTTCTGTAGCTCGCATAAAAACATATTTCATCATGAAACTTCCCAGAGAAGTAGGATACATCCATATGTATATGTGTGATGTTTTTCAAAATTTTCTAAAACTTAAAATTTTGAATTTCAAAGTTTTCAAATAAAGTGCTCCACCATGGAGCTCGAGCTCCATTGGGCATTTCCGGTGACTAGGTCGTGCAGTCAGGCTACTTCGAGGGATATCTAAACGCAGAGCAAACAACACACACATTAGACCGTGCCCTCGTGTGGAAATACAAAGCTAACTGAACAAAAACCAAGATGCTAACTGAACATGTAAAATAGAAGTAGCTAACAACGTGACTGAATGAAGTAGCAGGGATTGGACTAGCTCTAGGGTTTCTACCGGGTGTTCTTATCCCACACAGTGAAAAAACCAGCGGATGAGATCAAACACCGGTCTCATTCAGAACACGGCATCCAAGTCAGTGCGGAGCCACCTGAGTCGACCACCATTCATCTATTTAGATACTAAAATCACAAAAATGAGAAAATAAATAAAGATAGTTCTCAAACAGAAGCAAAAGATTCAGCCTTTGATCTGGTGGTCCAGCATTAACTAAATAGATAATAATCATTAGATTTTCATAACTGTACCTAAACAGTACTAATTATTCTGATTCAAATGAGTGTTCAAACAGCAATTTCTTTGTCCAGATATGCACTAATGGTAGTATACATTATATTAGCGGTGCAGCTAGCAAAGGTGTTCTAACTTCTTAACATGCCTTAACAGCCCATTTGGTCAAAGGATGTTGATGGTGCCAGAGAGGAAATATTTCAGTTTCTTCGATACGAGAGCAACATGAAGGTCATCTATGTTGATGGTTGGGATGGATTCGGGGCGTCCGCCATTCTTAGATCCATAGCAGAAGTGCTCCCATCTAGGAGAACCACTGCAGAACTATGCTTTGACAGAATAATTTATGTAGATTGCTCTGAGTGGAAAAATAGAAGAGCAGTGCAGAGGACAATTGCAGAGGAACTGCAACTTGACCACTCAGTTATGGCCATTCTAGATGAGCAGGATGAAGAGGATGATTTTAACAGAGTTGATGAAAGCTCAAGGAATGAGATACGCAATGTCGGGAAAGTGATTAATCAAACCCTGAGGGGCACCAAGTTGATGATGATTTTTCTTAATGGAAGTGATGAAGAGGTTGACATAAGCACCTTTGGCATTCCTCTTGCAATATTTGACAACAATATAATAATATGGACCTTTAGCAGAAGGAATCACGTCCATTCAAAGGATGCACTAAGATATACTCATGCTTTCTCTCATTTCTATCATTCTATCAAAGAATTTTCATGGCGGGAGTTTCTTCGACTATTGTATCAACAAGCTGTTGCCATAGTTGCTCGCAATCCATTTGTGCCAGAAATCGACCCAACAATGGTCGCAGATTGTTGTCTCTATGAGTTATTCCTGCATTATAATTTCCACACTGTCACTGAGTTTAATTGGGTTGGTCATGCTTCCAACTTCTGGATATGTGATGCGATCATACAAGGGGACAGGGCAATGGATATTAGTAATTTGTTGCATAGAGAGATAAATTGGGTGTGTGATTCCTCTTTGCCTGATGGTGTGCTTGAAGAGTTCATGGGAGATTTCGTGACTCCTTTTTGGCTAGTTACAGATGACCATGCCTATGAAGAAGGTCCGTACCGTTGGATATCACTCACATCAAGCAAAATGGATTTGCGAACTATATTGATGCGCAAAGAACAAAGCAATATGGAAATACAGGGCTTGCGAACTATACCTGTAGAGACATCATCTTTCTTCTTGGCATTTGAAAGTTCTAGTCAACAACGAGGTTTACCAGACGGCTTGTTTGAATGTGCCAACAAGCTTGGTGTGCTAATTCTCAGTTGCTGTGCCTTCGATTTTGCATCACCCCCTTTCCAGAAGTGTCAGAGCCTAAGATTCCTTGGATTGGACCATTGTACAAATAGTAAATCAGGTGAAGGAGAGGATAATGCAGAGTGGACATATATATGTAACGTATTGGTGTTGGACCTACGTTACACAGAATGGAATGAAATCTTATGTGAAGAAAAGATGGATCTCATGACTAACATGATAGAGCTAAATATAGAGGGAGTCTGGTGTCAGCAGTACATAGGTAACCTACAAGGTCGACTACCTAACCTCCAGAGGCTACGGATAACCAAACCAAGATATAAGTGGAAGCCATCAGAGGATTTTGATAACTCTTTTGTAGATAAGACAAGTATGAAAATACTCGACTTATCAGGGAACAGTGAAATGGAAATTCTTCCAGCAAGCATATCGAAGGCAAGTAGCCTTCAGTTGCTTGTACTTGATGGTTGCAATGGACTGGAAAGCGTTGGCGGGCTTCCTTCCTCCCTTGAATCCTTTAGCTTTAATGGATATGGGCCAGCTTCTCAATGGACACAAACTGTTGCGCTACCTCCGGAACAATTCCGCCCGTCCACAATTGAAGACTTTAACATGGATATTAGAGTGTCTGAGATCTCCTTAGCAGGCTGCACACAATTGAAGAACCTGTTTTTGTGTTGGCTACCCAACCTTGTGGAATTGGACCTCTCTGGAATTGCAATCAAGATATTTGACTTGAATACTATGGTGGTGCAAGTCCCGAAGCTCAAGAGAGTATTTCTAATTGGATGCACGCGACTTCGTGCAATAATTCCGATGCACGAGAGTGGCTCTGAGATAAAACAAGAATTGGAGTTATTGTGCATAGACACCCGAGTTGGAACAGTGTCTTCTCGGCCATCCATCAACATGACCAAATCCTTCAAGTTCGAATTGCATGTTGTTACCGCGGATGCGAGGCTTACTCGCTCTGTGAAGGGTCTCTTGTTGCCTTACGTACAAAAAGGCATAATGAAGGATGTTTCTTATAATATCCATGTCACCTCCTCACCTGTGCACGATGGAGTTGTTCAATTCGAAGCAACCAGCAAGAATAAAGTTGACCCCAGTGAAGGTGATCAAGGGAGCTTGCAACAGCTTATTCCAGCAGGCCCGTATAGTGATGTCCTTAGCATGCTTGGCAATCCCCAGATGGAGGATTTCCCGCAACCTCCGACGAATACAAAGCGGGACCATCATATAGAGATTGCTAAAGGGAGCTGCTATGTGGAGAGCGAACTGCTAGGAGATCTAGGTTATTTGGTGGGAACTAGTGCTGAATCACTGCATGTACATGACGTATCGATGCGTGCAATTGCTCTTTATGAGTTTTATCAGTTTGCTCTTAAGTGGTGCTGCGTGGAGAGGTGCCCAGAGTTGGATGTCGTCTTCCCTTCGGTATCGACTGGATTTAATGTACTGGAGACCTTCTGGGCGTCGGATCTCCTAACGGCCCGCTGGATTTGGGGTAAAGCTACATACAAGGGTTTCTTTTCCCACACCGCCAATACCTTTCCAAATTTACAGCACCTCCACCTGCGCTCCTGCCCTCGTCTCCAGTTTGTGGTCCCGCTGTATGGCTTGTCCTTCCCCAGCTTGAAGACCCTCCACATCATCCACTGTGGTGACCTAGTGCATGTCTTCGAGCTAAACATGGATTACCCAGAGAAAATAACCGCCCTCAGCGCAAGATTGCCGAAGCTGACCACCATACACCTGCATGACCTCCCGAAGCTTGAGAACATATGCGAGGTCAAGATGGTGGCCCCGATGCTCGAGAGCATCAAGATCAGAGGGTGCTGGAGCCTGCGCCGGCTTCCATCCGTGGGCGCCCGTGGCCAAGGCGAGAAGAAGCCGGCGGTCGAGGTCGAGAAGGACATGTGGAACACTATGGAGTGGGACGACGACCACCGCCCCGACCACTTCGAGGCGCCAGTCCACTCCCGCTACTACAAGGAGAAGCTGCCCAGGGCCTCCGTTCTGAGGTACACTCTATGCATATTACTACCGAGTCCATCTTTGTACAATTGTGCCGGTTCCTGGTTGCATTCAGTTACTCACCATTTTGTTTCGCCGTCTCCCACATCGCCTAGGTGAACTCTACGCTGCCGTGTTAGTTTCTTCCGTCGCTACATCAAAACGATGGATGGGTGCTCCTGCTTCTGCTGCTGAATCGAGTGCTTGGTTTGCTTGTGTGTTTGCTTGGATTGATATTGTGTGGCGTTGTTGCTAATGCCTGTTGTGGGAGCTTATGGTGGCTCTCGCCTTGTGTTATATTGTGGCTTTCAAATAAGAGACGGACAGGTTGGTGCCTGCATACATTGACCTGGCCGACGCACGCGCGTGTGTGTGGTTTGCGACTGCAGCGGCTATGTGTGTGCATCCACCAGGCTGCATTTGTGTGTGTGTGTGTGTGTGTGGCTTTAATGAGTGCTTGCTTGCTATGCGTGTGGAATTGTAAGTTTGTAACAGCTGCGTGCCTATGCATCTCTACATGGCTAGCTGCATTTGAGAGTGTTTGCTGTACTTATGAGTGTGACTATGTAGTATTATCTGAACTTGTGTGTATGTTTGTTGTACTTCTATGAAAAAAATGAAAAAGCAGCAGCTATCTGTGCTGGTTGTTGCAATTGCCTGGCTCTGTGTGTGTGAATAATTGGCCCATCTGTGAAATCTGTGCAAGTCAAGCATCCGAGTTATGGCTAATTTTTATTATTTCCGATTATCAAAATAGTGGTTTAAAGTATTGCACTGACACTACTGCAGATTACAGTTCTCATGTGTTTCAATGATCTTACTGCTATTTTTAAACACAAGCTATTTTCTTAGGAGAAGCTCAATTGACTACGGTCGCAGTTATTCCGTTGTGAAACTAGCTAGTGCTAACTACTGAGAAATTTTGAGTATTGCCAACATGCAGCAGCATATCATTAATTCATTATCAGCACAGAAACATGATTGAGCGATCAATGTAGACAGATGGTATTAAATATCGAACTTAATTACCTTGTTTGCATTTGCCATCATCTAGCCGGGCTGTGGAAACTGGTCAGTAGCAAACACCAATCCAACGCTGAATACAACAGGTACGGTAGTCAACTCTGAATACAACAGGTATGGTAGTTGAGTTTACAGATTCAGAGAAAGAACACACAAATGAACCGAAGAAACATACAGGGTTCAATTCAGATCTCACTGCAGTTTCCCATTCATCCACACCAATCCATACATCATACAACCATCCGTCCATCGTCAAGTCATCAGTCACCAACTCATCATCCATCCATACATTGCGCATTGCATCAAAAACAGAAGGGGGTGCGGAGGACAGAGAAGCTTGCACTAGCTAGACATCTCGTCCACAGCGAGACATCTTGCCTCGTGCTAATCCGTTTCCCTTCTCTGTTTTTTTCTTCTTCTGTTCGTATTTTCAAAAATGTCCTAAATACATATATTACAAAACTGAAATTTATTTAAATGTATGTGATTTTTTTTAAATAACGCAGTGTGAAAACATTGTTACCATAATTTTTAAATATTGTTGATAGCATTCCAAAAAGGATGATTGTAACATCTAAAATAATAATCATGCATTTAAAAACAATGTATGGAGAACATGACATCTTCGACTGCAGCGGCCTGTGTGGCTTGCAAATGCCTGGCTACTGTTTCTTTATTCCCCGGGTATTGAAGTAGTGGTTTCAAGTATTGTGGTACTGCTGAGTGATGAACAGGTTATAGTGGTCACATGTTTAGATATTAGTGAGAGAGAATTCAAACAACTGCTATTTTTAAACAGAAGCTACTGGCGACGGATGCTACTAGTTTAACTGCTAGTAATAGATATATGATGCAAAGTGCCAGCTGAATGAACTAGTAGCACATTTGAACATGCAACGACTTCTAAGTTCTTGGTTTGTCCTATATTTCGTAACGAGACTAATTTGGTGTAGATGTTCGTTTGTTTTTTCCAAAGTTGGCGAACATTTGGCTGCAAATGATGCAGCAAATCCAGCAGGGTCAGCACAGAATACTCAGCTTCTGAACAAGCTCTCCAACCATGAACTCTAATTACAAGATTATTACATGGAGATACTGAAGAAGAGATAACAGTATTGCCTGCAATGAGCCAATGATAACCATGTACTCCAATTAATTTCACTCACTTTCAATATTTGATTTTCAAGAAACACTTGATTGATTCCAAGGACCAGTTCAGTTTGATGAACAAGAATGAATGTTCCTAGTTATGCTCAACCACCTCAGATGCATCCAGGATCCAGCAAAGGGAAAAATTACAGTACCAAATCAAATAGGTATACAACACAGGTCAAAGTGCAGAGTATGAGCATGGAATACTTGTATTCAACAATATTGCCGTCACTTAATTAATAAAGAAACTCCAACTTGTATTGAACCATCCATGCATAGCTCAGTTCAGTATTTTCACCTTGATTGAATTATTAATATGTATATTTTATATCTAAAATGTTTAAACGCATATTTCAAAAAACTTTAAAAAAATGATTTTTCAGGGAGCTGAGTTCAACTCGGCTCAAACCGAGTCACAATACATGGGACCTGGATGTCATATTTCTCATTAAACGGCTAATCAGAGTAATTGTTTGGTTACTTATTAGTCCTATCTAGAGTAATCATAAGTTAATAACACATGGAACCTGCTCACATCTGGCCGGAGCCAAGCATCCAACCAAACAATCTCTCTGTCATGATCTTCTAGGGAGGCATCCGATTTCGGGGTTGCACACTTTACCTTTGTAAACAAGGGAGAACGAATGATTTGCTGCACTTTGCTGTGCAATGGCTTTCCGTGGCGCAAACTACCATGGAAACCAAACCCGCACTGCAAGAGCATCTGCATCTGAATCATCTTTACTTCTTTAGAAATGAAAAGCGAAAGGCAAAAGAAAAACAAAGCAGCAGCAAGCATATTTGGCAAAGAGAAAGCAGGGGCATGCATGCATGCAGCCACAAGCAAAGGACCATGTACTCTTTGGTTACAGATAGGAGGAGCCAATCTGTTCTACTCAAGCAAAGCATCTCTCGGCTCTTGATCGCATTTCTTCTCTGAATTAGCAGTGTGAAGAAGCAGAAGCTCGGCACATCCGTTTTTCCAAGCTGCCCTAGCTTGTCTGCTGTGAAGGTACGTGCTTACTTATCTTTTTCTTTTTTTTGGTTTCCTTTCTTTGTAACCTCTAATAAATTCTCCAATATCACTAAGTGAGCTCGTGTTGCTTGGAGCTCGTTTTAAATCAAAATTCATAAAGCACATTCTAAAGTTAAAAAAATGAATATTTTGCGCGGACATATATACAATTATATTACATATATATACCAGTAAATTTCCATAAAAATAGGGATATTTGGGGGCTGCATATAAATATGTGGATCCATAATAGATAAACTATTGAATATTATGGATCCACACAATTTTGTTGTTGTACAGCTCACAAATGAAAATATTTTTTAACAAAATTGTACAGGTACGTTTATCACATCTAGGTGTATAAGTGAGATTTGTTTCAAATAAAATCAAAACTTCAAAATATTAAGAGCGGAGCTAAAACTCCTATCTCAGTAATTGTACGTACCATATTAGTGAGCAGTAGTGCACCACTGCGGGTTAACAACGGTGAAACACAAACGTAACCGTATGTTCCTGTTGTGTATATGTATGCAGGTGACGGGACAATAGGGATCTTGGACTGATGGGTTAGACTTGCCAAATCTGTTGCTGCTTTTCTATTCTGGTCTTCCCAGAGAAATTTATTCACCATGAATCCTCATCGGTTTAAGATTGGTTGAATTTGCTACTAGTCTTCTCTCTTGATCGTTCGTTTGAGGAATTCATCATGAATAATGATCTTCGCACGGAGGTAATATTCCTGTGCCTTTTACATTCACAAATTATTACATGCACACACACACACACACACACACACACACACACATACTGAGGAGTACTTATGTTAAGCCATTCATGGCCGTGAAAGACATTTTTCTACATCAAGCCTAAATCATGCACTATATATATACAAAACCTGAGTACCTATATATATAAATCATGCACCAAAACAGAACAGGTCGATGTAGATCTTAGGAACCTAGGGCCTTTTTTTGTAGCCTAATGTACCAGCATCTCGCATTCTAGCCCACAATATCGATCAAATACGTACATGTCATTGGTTGGTACAACAAACCTAAACTCATAGGCGTGTAAATAAGAAGATAAGCAGACTGTACGCAACAAAATTCGAAGCTGAGCAGACCGTACTTAAGCTAGCAGGCCGATACACGATATACAGGTAGACAACTAGCCATGGTCCTTAAGTTACCACTCACCGTAACTAATTTGCCGTGGGCCGAGCTGTAAACAGTAACTGTGATTGAAATGACTGCTCAAACAACAATTCCTTTGTCCAGATATACACTATCGGCACTATAGACTATATGTTACATTGCTGTTCTAATTAATTTACTTGTTTTAACAGTACATTTTCGCAAGAGATGTTGATGGCGCAGTAGAGGAAATATTTCAATTTCTTCAGAACGAGAGCGACACAAAGGTCATCCATTTTTATGGTTGGGATGGGTTTGGGTCGTCCGTTGTTCTTAGATCGATAGCAGAAGTGCTCCCATCTAGGAGAACCACTCCAGAACTATGCTTTGACAGAATAATTTATGTAGATTGCTCTGAGTGGAAAAATAGAAGAGCAGCGCAGAGGGCAATTGCAGAGGAACTGGAACTTGATCCCTCAGCAATGGCCATTCTAGATGAGCAGGATGAAGAGGATGATTTTAATAAAGTTGCTGAAAGCTCGAGGAATGAGTTAAGCAATGTCGGGCAACTGATTCATCAAACCCTGAGGGACACCAAGTTGATGATGGTTTTTCTTAATGGAAGTGATGAAGAGGTTGATGTAGGCACCTTTGGTATTCCTCTTACAAGATTTGACAGCAATGTAATGATTTGGACCTTCAGCAGAAGATGCTTGACCATTGATTCGTACCCTTACAAGGTAGAAGACAAGCTTAGATATACTCATGCTTTGCTTCGTACCATTTGTTCTCTCACAGAGCTAAGAAGGGCAGAGTTTCTTGAACTGCTGCATCAAAAAGTTGCAACCATAGTTGCTCGCAATCCATTTGTACTAAAACTCGATCCAACAATGGTCGTAGATTGTTGTCTCTACGAGTTATTCTTGCATTGTAGGTTCCACACCATCACCGAATATAAATGGGTTGGTCATGCTTCCAACTTTTGGATATGCGATGGAATCATACAAGGAGACATAGCAAGGGATATAAGTAATTCTTTAGATAGAGAGATACACTGGGAGTGTGATTCATCATCGGGTTGTTGTCTGCTTTATCAGTTCATGCCATGCCGTTGGACATCAATACATCCAGATAATATACAAGACCATGAATACGAAGAACTACCCGTGGAAACATCATCTATCTTCTTGACATTTACAAGTTCTCGCAGACCAGTGTTTTCAAATGGTGCTTTTGATTATTACAAGAACCTTGGTGTGCTAATCATGAGTTGTTGTGCCTTCAGTTTTGCATCACCTCCTTTCCAGAAGTGTGATTCTCTAAGATTCCTTGGATTGGACCATTGTATAGATAGTGAAACAGGTAAAGGAGATGAGACTGCAGAGTGGGCATGTATACATAGCTTATTGGTGTTGGACCTACGTTACACAGAATGGAATGAAGTCTTATCTGAAGAAAAGTTGGATCTCATGACTAATATCAGAGAGCTAAACATAGAAGGGGTCAGGGGATGGCAGTACACAGCTAACCTACAACATCGTCTACCTAACCTCCAGAGGTTCCGAATAATCAAACCAACATATCAATGGAAGACATCAGGGGATTTTGATAACTCTTTTATAGATAAGACAAGTATGGAAATACTCGACTTGTCAGGCAACATTGACATGGAATGTCTTCCAACAAGCCTATCGGAGGCAAGTAGCCTTCGGTTGCTTGTACTTAATGGTTGCAGTGGGCTGGAAAACGTTGAAAGACTTCCTTCCTCCCTGGAATCCTTTAGCTTCAACGGACATGGGCCAGCTTCTCGATGGACACAAACTGTTGAGCTACCTCCGACACAATTCCAGCCGTCCACCACAACAGATAATAAGGATGTTAGAGTGTCTAACATCTCCTTACAAGGTTGCAGTCAATTGAAGAACCTGTTTTTGTGTTGGTTACCCAACCTCGTGGAATTGGACCTCTCTGAAACTGCAATCAAGGTACTTGACTTCAATACTATGTTGGTGTAAGTCCCAGGGCTCAAGCGATTGTTTCTAATAGGATGCAAGGGACTTCGTGCAATAATTCCGTTGGCCGAGAGTGGTTCTGAGATAAAACACGACCTGGAGTTGATGTGCATAGACACGCGAGTTGGAATCGTGTGTTCTCGGCCATCTGTCAGCAGGACCAAGTCGTTCCGGTTCAAATTGCATGTCGTTGCTATGGATGCAAGGCTTACTCGCTCTTTGATGGATCTGTTGTTGCCTTATGTACAAAAAGGTTTAATGAAGGATGTTTCTTATAACATCCATGTCACCTCCTTACCTGTGAACAATGGAGTTGACCAATTTGAGGCAACCAGGAAGAATAAAGTTGACCCCGGTGATCAAGAGAGCTTGCAACAGCTTATTCCAGCAGACACGTATAGTGATGTCCTTACAATGGTTGGTAGTCCCCCGATGCAGGATTTCCCGCAGCCTCCAACGACTACGCAGCTGGAGCAACGTATGGAGATTGCTTCAGGAAGCTGCTATGTGCAAAGCGAACTGGACAGAGGACTAGCGAGCTACTATGCTAAATCCCTGCATGTGCATGACGTATGGATACGTGCCTTGAGTGGTGTTCCTGGTTGGTCTGACAAGTATATGATACGTTATGGGTTTAACTCCCTTAAGTGGTGCTGCGTGGAGAGGTGCCCAAAGTTGGATGTTTTCTTCCATTTACAGATGCATGGATTTAATGATCTGGAGATCTTCTGGGCGTCGGATCTCCCAATGGCCCACTGGATATGGAAGATTTGGAGTAAACCTCTACCTCTTAACTATATAAGCCCCAGTTCCTTTAGAGACCTACAGCACCTACACCTGAGGTCCTGCCCAAGCCTCCAGTTGGTGCTCCCGGTGTGGGTCTCCTCCTTCCCCAACTTGAAGACCCTCCACATCATCCATTGTGGCGACCTCATGCACGTCTTCGAGCTGAGCACAAAATACCCAGAGGAAATAGTCACCCTCGGTGTTCTATTCCCCAGACTGACCACCATCCACCTGCACGACCTCCCGAAGCTTCAGAAGATATGCGAGTTCAAGATGGTAGCGCCCGCACTCGAGAGCATCAAGATTAGGGGATGTTGGAGTTTGCGTAGGTTGCCATCCGTGGGCGCCCGTGGCCAAGGCGAGAAGAAGCCGGCGGTCGAGGTCGAGAAGGACGTGTGGGGCGCTCTGGAGTGGGACGACGACCACAGCCCCGACCACTTCGAACCGCCGGTCCACTCCCGCTACTACAAGGAGAAGCTGCCCAGGATCTCCGTTCTGAGGTACGCTATCTGCATATTACTGCTGTGTCCATGCATCTTTGTACCAGTTCCTGGTTGCATTCAGTTACTCACCACTTTATTTCGCCGTCTCCCACATCGCCTAGGTGAACTCTGCGCTGCTGTGTTAATTTCTTCCGTCGCTACATCAAAACGATGGATGGGTGCTCCTGCTTCTGCTGCTGAAGCGAGTGCTTGGTTTGCTTGTGTGCTTTGCTTGGATTGCCAATGCCTGTTGTGGGAGCTTATGGTGGCTCTCACCTTGTGTTATATTGTGGCTTTCAATTACAGACGGACAGCCGGCTATGTGTGTGCCTGCATACACAGACCTGGCCGTTGCGCGCGCCTGTGTGTGGTTTGCGACTGCAACGGCTTATGTGTGTGCATCCACCAGGCTGCATTTGTGTGTGTGGCTTTAATGAGTGCTTGCTTGCTATGCGTGTGGAATTGTAACAGCTGCCTGCCTATGTATCTCTACATGGCTAGCTGCTTGTGAGTGTGTGAGTGTTTGCCATGTATTATCTGAACTTGTGTGTCTGTTTCTTTGCTATACTTATGAAAAAAATTGAAAAAGCAGCAGCTATCTGTGCTGGTTGTTGCAATCGCCTGGCTCTGTGTGTGAATAATTGGCCCATCTGTGAAATCTGTGCAAGTCAAGCATCCGAGTTATGGCTAATTTTTATTATTTCCGAGTATTGAAATACAAGGTTTGGTCTTTTGTCCTCCTTTATCAAGCTTGGAATATTTGGTAATCTTGCATAATTATTTGAGTTTGATGCTAAATGTCAGTTTTCAGATTGATCACAAACTCTTCAGATGATCATAAACTGAAGTTGCACCTGTCAGTATGATTTACAAGGTTTAAAGTATTGCACCGACAGTCCGACACTACTGCAGATTACAGTGCTCATGTGTTTAGATCTTACTGCTATTTTTAAACACAGGCTATTTTTTGGGAGAAGCTCATGTGCCTCAGATGCATCCAGCAAACGGAAATTAACGGACTAAATCAAATAGGAATAAAACACAGGTCAAACTGAAAAGTGACCATGGAATACTTCTGCTTGACGATATAATTATCTACTAATTAACAAAGATATTTAAACTTAGATGAACCATGCCTTGCATAGCTCAATTCAGTATTTCTCTTGGATTACCTGATGAGTGGGAACTCTAAATTACCAACAAACTCAAAAAGAGAGTACCATGGTGGCTTCTCCAGAAGCTAGCTATGTGGCCCCATTCAGCGGTTTTATATAAATCATAAAAAAATGTTATACAATCAGGCATCATATATATAATACTCCATCCGTCCCAAAAATAAGTGTGGTATAAAGTTGAGACACTTATTTTGGGACGGAGGGAGTAGGTCGCAATCTTCTAGTTTTCAGAAAATTGGCCATGTTATTTACTTATATGAACCATATAATATCGTTATTCCCTTCTGAAACTAGTGCTAACTACTGAGAAATCTTGAGACTTGACAACAGGCAGCAGCATATCAGCACATATCTTGAATCTTGAGTCTTGAGACAGATGGCATTGAGTATTTAACTTAATTACTAGATTTAGGGCTCCTTTGATTCAAAGGAATTGCATAGGATTTTTAGAGGATTTGAACCCTTAGGAATTTTTCCTGTAATGCTTGTTTGATTCGTAGGATTGACATCCTTAGGAATTTTTCCATAGTATCCATTTGTACTACATTTTGAAGGAAAATTTCAATCCACTCAAACCTCTTTGTAGAATTCTTTTGTTTTTCCTGCGCTATCAAACATTCTTTCAAATCCTGTAGGATACTATAGGACATGCCATCCTATTCCTACATATTCCCTATTCCTTCATTTTGACAATCCTGCGAATCAAAGAGGCCCTTACCTTGGTTTGCATCTGGCATCTAGCTGGGACGTGGAAACCGGTCAGCAGCAACACCAATCCAACTCTGAAGTCTGAATGCAGCATGCAGGGTAGTTGAGTTTGCAGATTCAGACAAAGAAGACAAATGAACCAAAGAAATATACAGGGTTCGATTCAGATTTCACTGCAGTTTCCCGTTCATCCATACCAATCCAATCCATGCATCACCAATCCGATGGAGTTTGGCTCATGGTGGGCCGTGACCCAGCGGAAGGATTCGGTGATGGCTGGGACTGGCTCATGGTCGCCGTCGACGTAGCCGAAGCAGACGCACGACGCAGCTGTGTCGCCGGAGCAGTAGCTGGCGAGCTAGGAGACTGGGATCTGGAGCAGCGACTTCGTCGGGGATCTGCATCACAGAGTCAAGCAGCCATCGCCGTCCGCAGGTCGACCCCGGGCCCTGCCATTTTTTTTATTTTGAGAAGAGAGAGACGATAGAATGGGTACGATTCAAGATAGATTTAGGCCCACAACTTTTGGCCCACGCCGCGATTTTCGTTTTGGATAGAAACATTTAGCACCAAACGAGGCCCAAATTTAGCACGTCCACAGCGAGACATCTCGCCTCATGCTAATTAGTTTCCCTTCCCTGTTTTCTTATTTGTTTTTTTCTTCTTCTGTTCATATTTTCAAAAATATTCTAAATACATATATTACAAAACTGAAATTTATTTAAATGTTTGCAAAACAGCCAGTTTTCTAAAAAAAAAACATAACGCAGTGTGAAAACGTCATTACGATATTTTCTCAAAATTGTTGATCGCATTACAGAAAGGATGATTGTAACATTTAAAATAATAAGCATGCATTTCAGAAGGAATGTGCGGAGAACATGGCGTTTTGTGACATTTTCTGAAACGTTTATACAATATACATATTTGTCCGCATAGTTTAAAAAATGATACGTATCATTCAAAAATTGTTTCCATGTGTAGTCAAAAATGTTTCACACGTATTTATAAAAATGTTCATCACATATTAAAAGAGTCCTGCTTGGTTTACTTGGATGGCTAGCTGCTTCTGAGTGTGACTTGTTTGAGTGTGTTTGCCATGTATCTGAATTCTGAACCAAGAAGCAGCTAGCATATGTGTTTGTATGAAAACAAGGACACACACATGTATAGCTGCTGCTTTTCTCAGGTTTGCTGGCTGTTGCAAATGCCTCCTGGCTCATTGACACACCTCAGAAACTTGTGCGCGACAAAGCGTCCATCATGGCTACTGTTTTTTTATTCCCCGAGTGTTGAAATAGTGGTTTCAAGTATTGCACTGCTGCTGAATGATGAACAGATTATAGGGGTCACATGTTTAGATCTTAGTCACAGAGAATTCAAACAGCTGCTATTTTTAAACAGAAGCTACTGACGACAGATGCTACAGTTTAACTGCTAGTAATAAATCATGTAAAGTGCCAGCGGAATGAACTAGCTCATTTGAACAATACGGCGACTTCTAAGTTCTTGGTCTGTCCTGAGCCAGTCTTCTGTAAGCTAATGTGTCTACAGCATGAGAATATACTTCATAATGAGACTAATTTGGCGTAGATGTTCGTATATGTTTTTTCAAACTTAATGACACATTGTGACATTGGGCTGCAAGTGATGCAGCAAAACCAGCAGAATACTCAGCTTCTGAACAAGCCCTCTAACCATGTCCTCTAATTACTCCCTCCGTTCCTAAATATAAGTCTTTCTAGAGATTACACTATGGACTACATACGGAGCAAAATGAGTGAATCTACACTCCAAAATATGTCTATATACATCCGTATGTAGTTTGTAGTGGAATCTCTAAAAAGACTTATATTTAGGAACGAGGGAGTACAATATTATTCAACACATGGAGATACTGAAGAAGAGATGAAGGTATTGCCTGCAGTGATAACCATGTACTCCAATTAATTTCATTCACTTTCAATATTTGATTTTTCAGAAACACTTGATTGATTCAGTTTGATGAACAAGAATGAATGTACCTAGTTAAGCTCCAACCGCCTCAGATGCATCCAGCAAAGGGAAAATTTACTGTACTAAATCAAATAGGCATAAACAGAGCATCCAGCAAAGGGAAAATTTACTGTACTAAATCAAATAGGCATAAACAGAGGTCAAAGTGCAGAGTATAAGCATGGAATACTTGTATTCAACGATATCGCAATCAATAATAAAGCAACTCCATCTTGGATTGAATCATCCATGCACAGCTCAGTTCAGTGTTTTCACCTGGAATGGTTTATGAGTGGGACTCTAAATTATCAACAAACTGAAAAGACATAGTATTTGGAGTTTGGATATGAAAAGCACTGCTTTTACACACTCGTTTTTAACTGATACAGATGATACACATCATGTAAAACGCCAACAGAAGGAACCACTACAATTTCAGAATTACGGCAACGATTTGCTGGAGCACATAACTCATCACTGCAACCAAAAATTCTAGGACACCAGCAACATCAGAACTAGTACCAAAAGTAAACATACAGTTTAATCTCTCACACAGCCCGTGGCATACGGCGCAGCAAGTCGAGGATTGGACCGGAAGCTTCAGCCTCGGCAGCCAGCTCTTTCGCCATCATCCCCGCGGCCAACAGGTCCTGCCGCAGCTCCGGGTTCAGCACGAGGTGGGAGAAATGCTGGTCCAGCACCAGGCCCATTGCCCTGGCGACCGCCACAAGCGACGGCACGCTGTCGCACTGTTCCAGCTTGTGGATTTCCACCGCCTCGGGGCAAGGCTGGGCCTCCGGGAACCTGGAGTACTTCCCCACCCACTTGGCGAGGTACCTCAGCAGGCTGGCCACCTCCTCCCCGTCCAGCTCGGACACGGCCGCGGCGAGGACCAGCGAGTCCTCGACGTTCCTGGACGCAAAGAGGTAGTGCAGGCACACCTCCGGGGAGGTGAACCCGTCGTGGCCCATCATGAGCAGGATCGCGGCACGCCTCGTGACCTGGGCGCCCGTGCGGGGCTCGTCGACGGCCATGTTGGCGACGGCCAAGGCGGCCTCCTTCCAGCGGGTCTTGACGGCGACCATGGCGTCGTAGGCCCGGTCGGTGGCCGGGCAGAGGAAGCAGCGGAGCGCGGCGAGGAGCTCCGCGGAGCGGAGGTCGGCGGCCTGGCGGATCACGGCGCAGAGGATGTCCGGGCGGGCGGCGGCGTCGAGGGCCGCAACGAGGCCCTGCGGCGGGTGCGGGAGCGCGCGGGTCTCCGCGAGGGCGAGCAGCACGTCGTACTCGGCGAGGCGGGCGGCGCTGGAGGCGACGACCGGGACGAGCGTGGCGGGGATGTAGGGGGCCGCGGCGCGGACGGCGGGGAGGAGCTTGGCGGGCGGGGCCGGGAGGGCGAGGGAGCGGGAGAGGGTGGTGAGGAAGGAGCCGAGCAGGGCGCGGAA
>NC_041385.1:5116799-5121241 GCF_002162155.2 Triticum dicoccoides | reverse complement strand
TGGCGGCGAGGAGCGTCATGGCGCCGCCGCGGGGGAGGAGGGGAGGAGGTGGGGAGAGGGGTTAGGGTTTATGGACGGATGGATGGATGATTCTGTTTTGTGGGGAATGAACCAGCGGCGGATGGGCTTCTGGGCTTTTTTGTTGGGGGTTTGGGGCCTTCGTGTTGCATGCGTGCATGTCCTCCGGCCCGGCAGCACAAAACACCTCCAAGAGCTTCTATATCCAGCCCTCAAAAAAAAAAAGAGCATCTACATCCGGACGTCTTGAACCGGTCTCACACGCTCAGGCGGGCTGCTCGGTCACTGGCCAGTAAAAAAAATACGACCGCCCGAGCGCCTAAAACCGGCATCTAACGTCCGGACTGACCGACACCCCTTGTATCCAGTCCATCTGTGACGGCTATGGGAAGGCCCGGGCGCGTCCACGATGTCAGACTCATGGCCGGGTCCCATACAAAGTCTCCCAGATACCAAACGGTCTGACGGGTGTCTCCTCGGGTAGAGGTGTGAACGCCATGTGGCGCCGCTCCGGCTCGCCGCCCGAGGGCTAAAGTCTGGCTATTTAAGCCGGACGGCATCCCTCAAGCCTAGCCACATCCGCTTGCTCCCTCTCAGCGCCGCCAGCCCAAGACTATCTACTTCTCTCCCTCCCCGCCTCCCTCTTCCCTCTTTGTCCGCCTCTGCCATGTCCCGACAGAAGAAGACCACTATGCCATGGCCCGGAGTAGTGATTCCAAATTGCGGACTTGTCGGAGCCGGAGGAGGAGGAGGAAGAGGAGGGGAAGCAGCAACCTACGATGGAGCAGCAGCCGGAACCCATGGAGTGGGCGAAGTAGGAGCCGGTTGCGGGCTTCGCCATGGAGGACGCCATGGCAGATTACGAGACCGTCCAAGCATCGAAGATGGCGGAGCAGACCGCCATCTTTGAGTCCATCCAAGATGAGGCCGCCGTGCAGGCGAACTGGACCTTCATTCAACAGCACCGGGTAGAGACCAATGCGCTTTTTGTTGAACTGGAGGTGGAGGAGGAGGCGGAGGCCGACACGAAGGAGCCAGAGTAGGGGGAGGAGTTGCGGTTGATATCTTCGGCGACAACGAGTAGGATAGTGTAGGTTTTCATTGATCTACGTAGTACGTAGATCATTCTTCTGGATGGTTTGGATGGTTTTAAGATTCGAACTATGAGATATGTGAATGCAGAGAATAAATTTTAAGGGTTGCCTGGTCAATGCTCGTGCACTGTGTTTAATGCATGAAATAGAATTTGAACAGCAGGTACATGAAATCATAGCTAGAAGTGGATTAAAAATACTATATGTGGTCATTAGTCTAGGTTTAGCCCTTTTACAAGGAACGAAGAGGAGTCACATGCATGCAGGGAATACAGGTTGCGGGCTTCGCCATGGAGGACGCCATGGCAGATTACGAGACCGTCCAAGCATCGAAGATGGCGGAGCAGACCGCCATCTTTGAGTCCATCCAAGATGAGGCCGCCGTGCAGGCGAACTGGACCTTCATTCAACAGCACCGGGTAGAGACCAATGCGCTTTTTGTTGAACTGGAGGTGGAGGAGGAGGCGGAGGCCGACACGAAGGAGCCAGAGTAGGGGGAGGAGTTGCGGTTGATATCTTCGGCGACAACGAGTAGGATAGTGTAGGTTTTCATTGATCTACGTAGTACGTAGATCATTCTTCTGGATGGTTTGGATGGTTTTAAGATTCGAACTATGAGATATGTGAATGCAGAGAATAAATTTTAAGGGTTGCCTGGTCAATGCTCGTGCACTGTGTTTAATGCATGAAATAGAATTTGAACAGCAGGTACATGAAATCATAGCTAGAAGTGGATTAAAAATACTATATGTGGTCATTAGTCTAGGTTTAGCCCTTTTACAAGGAACGAAGAGGAGTCACATGCATGCAGGGAATACAGGTTGCGGGCTTCGCCATGGAGGACGCCATGGCAGATTACGAGACCGTCCAAGCATCGAAGATGGCGGAGCAGACCGCCATCTTTGAGTCCATCCAAGATGAGGCCGCCGTGCAGGCGAACTGGACCTTCATTCAACAGCACCGGGTAGAGACCAATGCGCTTTTTGTTGAACTGGAGGTGGAGGAGGAGGCGGAGGCCGACACGAAGGAGCCAGAGTAGGGGGAGGAGTTGCGGTTGATATCTTCGGCGACAACGAGTAGGATAGTGTAGGTTTTCATTGATCTACGTAGTACGTAGATCATTCTTCTGGATGGTTTGGATGGTTTTAAGCTTCGAACTATGAGATATGTGAATGCAGAGAATAAATTTTAAGGGTTGCCTGGTCAATGCCCGTGCACTGTGTTTAATGCATGAAATAGAATTTGAACAGCAGGTACATGAAATCATAGCTAGAAGTGGATTAAAAATACTATATGTGGTCATTAGTCTAGGTTTAGCCCTTTTACAAGGAACGAAGAGGAGTCCCATGCATACAGGGAATACAGGTTGCGGGCTTCGCCATGGAGGACGCCATGGCAGATTACGAGACCGTCCAAGCATCGAAGATGGCGGAGCAGACCGCCATCTTTGAGTCCATCCAAGATGAGGCCGCCGTGCAGGCGAACTGGACCTTCATTCAACAGCACCGGGTAGAGACCAATGCGCTTTTTGTTGAACTGGAGGTGGAGGAGGAGGCGGAGGCCGACACGAAGGAGCCAGAGTAGGGGGAGGAGTTGCGGTTGATATCTTCGGCGACAACGAGTAGGATAGTGTAGGTTTTCATTGATCTACGTAGTACGTAGATCATTCTTCTGGATGGTTTGGATGGTTTTAAGATTCGAACTATGAGATATGTGAATGCAGAGAATAAATTTTAAGGGTTGCCTGGTCAATGCCCGTGCACTGTGTTTAATGCATGAAATAGAATTTGAACAGCAGGTACATGAAATCATAGCTAGAAGTGGATTAAAAATACTATATGTGGTCATTAGTCTAGGTTTAGCCCTTTTACAAGGAACGAAGAGGAGTCCCATGCATACAGGGAATACAGGTTGCGGGCTTCGCCATGGAGGACGCCATGGCAGATTACGAGACCGTCCAAGCATCGAAGATGGCGGAGCAGACCGCCATCTTTGAGTCCATCCAAGATGAGGCCGCCGTGCAGGCGAACTGGACCTTCATTCAACAGCACCGGGTAGAGACCAATGCGCTTTTTGTTGAACTGGAGGTGGAGGAGGAGGCGGAGGCCGACATGAAGGAGCCAGAGTAGGGGGAGGAGTTGCGGTTGATATCTTCGGCGACAACGAGTAGGATAGTGTAGGTTTTCATTGATCTACGTAGTACGTAGATCATTCTTCTGGATGGTTTGGATGGTTTTAAGATTCGAACTATGAGATATGTGAATGCAGAGAATAAATTTTAAGGGTTGCCTGGTCAATGCCCGTGCACTGTGTTTAATGCATGAAATAGAATTTGAACAGCAGGTACATGAAATCATAGCTAGAAGTGGATTAAAAATACTATATGTGGTCATTAGTCTAGGTTTAGCCCTTTTACAAGGAACGAAGAGGAGTCCCATGCATACAGGGAATACAGGTTGCGGGCTTCGCCATGGAGGACGCCATGGCAGATTACGAGACCGTCCAAGCATCGAAGATGGCGGAGCAGACCGCCATCTTTGAGTCCATCCAAGATGAGGCCGCCGTGCAGGCGAACTGGACCTTCATTCAACAGCACCGGGTAGAGACCAATGCGCTTTTTGTTGAACTGGAGGTGGAGGAGGAGGCGGAGGCCGACATGAAGGAGCCAGAGTAGGGGGAGGAGTTGCGGTTGATATCTTCGGCGACAACGAGTAGGATAGTGTAGGTTTTCATTGATCTACGTAGTACGTAGATCATTCTTCTGGATGGTTTGGATGGTTTTAAGATTCGAACTATGAGATATGTGAATGCAGAGAATAAATTTTAAGGGTTGCCTGGTCAATGCCCGTGCACTGTGTTTAATGCATGAAATAGAATTTGAACAGCAGGTACATGAAATCATAGCTAGAAGTGGATTAAAAATACTATATGTGGTCATTAGTCTAGGTTTAGCCCTTTTACAAGGAACGAAGAGGAGTCCCATGCATACAGGGAATACAGGTTGCGGGCTTCGCCATGGAGGACGCCATGGCAGATTACGAGACCGTCCAAGCATCGAAGATGGCGGAGCAGACCGCCATCTTTGAGTCCATCCAAGATGAGGCCGCCGTGCAGGCGAACTGGACCTTCATTCAACAGCACCGGGTAGAGACCAATGCGCTTTTTGTTGAACTGGAGGTGGAGGAGGAGGCGGAGGCCGACACGAAGGAGCCAGAGTAGGGGGAGGAGTTGCGGTTGATATCTTCGGCGACAACGAGTAGGATAGTGTAGGTTTTCATTGATCTACGTAGTACGTAGATCATTCTTCTGGATGGTTTGGATGGTTTTAAG
>NC_041385.1:5060527-5116789 GCF_002162155.2 Triticum dicoccoides | reverse complement strand
AGACCCAGCCATCGACATGTAGGTTATTACCGCATGGCAAGCGTCATTTCAATCGATTGGCTATCAAACCACTTTACGTCGGCGAGTACCCATGTTTTAACACTCGGCTTTTCCAAGTACCCGAAAGAGGGCACTCGGCGAATCCCAATTCGACGGAAGGCTGTAGACCGAGTACTGGTTACTTGACAAATAAGTTGATTCCGGTAGTGGCTATGCTAAAAAAAAGAGAGAGTGAAATAGGTTTTTTGTAGGGGTGAGAGTAAAATAGGTGGAAAACGATTAAATGATCGAGCAGCGTGTTGTGCAGACAGACAGGGGAATACATGCAATCAAAAGCCCAACACACGAAATATGCTGGCTCACTCGATCGAAATCCTGCAAAAAGCAGAGTAGTACGGTTTCTGAAAAGAAAAAGAAAAAAACAGAGTATTACTATGCAAAACAAACACAAGACAGCAGAGCAAAAGAAAGAAGACAGTACTCTCCTTGCTCGCCACCTGACTCTCCGCCGACGCCGAACTGGTGTGCACGACGGGAGGCGTGCCTCGCCGCCGCCAGGGGAGGTACCTCACCAAGGATATTTTTTTTTGAAACTATGATGATTTTTATAGCAAATTCGGAAACTATACACCCTAATGCAGAAAAATCAAAAGTATCACCCCGTCGGCCTCCTGTTGGCCGAAGAGGGACTTTTCGGCGTACCGTTGGCCAAAAAGGACCAAAGAATCCTAAAATTCACCAATTAATTACTACTGATAAACAAAGTCACAAAAAACCAGTAGTAAAAAAGAATCATCTAAAAAAAATACTCCTAGCTCAAATTATAGGCAATCTAGTGATTTGAGAAAATTCATGAAAATTCAAATTCAAACTTTCAAATATAGTCAAACTTGATATCTACAGAAACTTCATAAAATTTCTAATGTAATACAAAAATAATCAAATTAAAATACTAAAAATCCTATTTGATATGAATTTTCTAAAAAGTAGAGCAGGTGTTGGCCGAAGAGGGACTCTTTGGCCAATTGTTGGCCGAAAAGTACTACTTTTGGGCAACGGTTGGCCGAAAAGTCCTTTTTGACCAACGGTTGGCCGAAAAGTCCCTCTTCGGCCAACAGGAGGATGAAAAGTCCCTTTTCGGCCAACAGGAGGCCGACGGGGTGATACTTTTGATTTTTCTCCATTAGGGTGTATAGTATCCGAATTTGCTATAAAAATCATCATAGTTTCAAAAAAAAAAATCCCTCGCCAAGTGGGTAGGGAAGTAGTGCAGGTCCCCGGAGGCGAAGGGAATGCTGGGGGTGGATCGAGCAGTGTGAGAGCGTGCCGTCGCTGGTGGTGGTGGCCACTGGCCAGGGCCATGTGTCGCCAACTTTGTTTACTTCTCCTAGCTAGTGACCATTGTCCAATTGTTCTGCAGATCAGAGCGATGTTACTAGCGAATTGTTGCTACAATTCTCAACTCTGCCGCCGTTCGCCTAGTTCCTTTTGTTGGTAGGCACGTTGGATGCTGAATTGCGTACTACTATCAGTTATGAATAAACTACTAGTAGTAGGCATTCGTGATCAGAATCCTGTGCTGAATTCGTTGTCAGTAAAACCAAAACATGTGATCGCTGCATTCCTAATCACTAGCTAGCTAGTGTCGACGTAATAATGTACTTGCACAAATTTGACAGCAACCAACACAGATAGTCGCTGTTTTTCCCGTCAGTCTGTTATTGAAATCCACAATATAATAAATGGTGAGAGCCACCATAAGCTCGCGCCTAACAAGGCCAATAGCAATCCAAGCAAGCACACAAAGTAAACCAAACGCGTGATCCAGAAACGGAGGAAACAACACAATGCAGAGTTCACCTGGGCAACATACGTGAGAGACACGGAGAAACAAGATTGTCAGTAACTGGATGCAATCAGGATTCAGGAGTAGTGGCAGATGTGACTCACAAGTCATTTACATGGATAATCAGTACCTGAGGACGGAGACCCTGTGCAACTTCTCCCTGTAGTAGCGCGAGTGGATGGGCGCCTCAAAGTGGTCGGGGCGGTGACCGGCGTCCCACTCCAGAGCGTCCCTGTTAGACTGTATTTACACGTGTATATTGTAACGTTGTATACCACCTCATTATATATATATGTGATAGGCCACCCCTAGAGCGTTGTGCCGGTTCCCCCCAAAGCCTATTGTCTTACATGGTATCACGCTAGGTTACGTCCGCTTCCGCCTAAAAACCCTAAACCGCCGCCGCCGCCGCCACCGCCGCCGCCGCCGTCGCCCGACTGCTATGACGTCCGCCGCTGCGTCCGGCTCCACCGCCACCGGTTTTCTGCCGGCCTCCCTCGCGGCACTTCTCTCGAGGCCCCTGGATGCCGCCTCCCTTCAGGCGCCGATTGGGACATGGAGCGTCGGCTCCCTCTTCGCGCTCCCGCCGGCTGCTACTTCGCCCGGGCAGGCGCTTGTGGCCCACACCACCGCCGCCCCGTCAACCGCGGCTGTCGCGCCCTCGGCCACTGTGCCGCTGGTGGCGGAGGACGTCGCGCTGGCAGGCTTCGCGGCGTCAACCGCGGCCATCGCGCCCTCTGTCACCGCGCCGGCTGCCCCTCCGACTGTCTCCACGGTGTTCTCACCTCAGCCAGTCTCCTCGATGGGATCGCAGCCGCCGCCGCCGTTTCACTTCGGCCATCTCATCACCATCAAGTTGTCGTCGGACAATTACATCTTCTGGCGCGCGCAGGTTCTTCCGCTTCTTGGGAGTCACTACCTGCTTGGCTATGTCGACGGCTCTCTCCCTTGCCCTCCTGCGCTGGTTGACAGCGTGCATGGTCCGGTCTATAATCCGGCTCACCGTGTCTGGACAGGGCAGGATCAGGCGAACCTCTCCTCCATCCAGGGGTCGCTCTCTCCGGCCGTTGCTGGGCTTGTTGTCTTCGCCAAGACGTCCCACGAGGCATGGACTATTCTTGAGCGCTCGTTTGCGGCACAGTCGCAGGCTCGTGTATCTGGACTCCGTCGCCAACTTGGGGAGTGTCAGAAGCTTGACTCCACCGCCACTGAGTTCTACAACAAAGTCAAGAGTCTCGCCGACACGCTGGCCTCCATTGGACAGCCCCTCACCGACTCCGAGTTCAACTCGTTTATTGTCAATGGTCTTGATGAGGAGTATGACGCCCTAGTCGAGATCATCAATGAGAGGGGCAACTCCACGCCCATGCCAGCACACGAGGTCTTTTCACGCCTCCTGCTTACTGAGCAACGAGTCGAGACGCGCCGATCCAGGGGCAACGACGCCCTCTCGGCAAACGCCGCCACCAAGGGTGGTCGCTCCTCTGCTTCATCCAGGGCTCCTTCGGGGCAGTCACCACCACCCGCCTCGGCCCCTCCTCCTACTGTGACGCTACCAGGGGCTGGCGGTCCACGTGTGTGCCAGCTTTGTGGTCGCGATGGGCACTGGGCCTCGAAGTGTCACAAGCGCTTCCAGCGGGGTTTTCTTGGTCTTGGCAATGACGGGAAGGATACACGCAACTTTGCTCGTCAGGTCGCCATGGCTGATCGTCCGCCGCCGCAGAAGCCACATGGACACACTCAGTCCTACTCCATTGATCCCCACTGGTACATGGACTCTGGGGCGACAGAGCACCTGACCAGTGAGATGGAGAAGCTTCACACTCGTGAACCCTACCATGGCTCCGACAAGATCCACACCGCCAATGGAGCAGGTATGCACATCTCTCATATTGGTCAAGCATCACTTCTCACTAGACATGCCAATAGGAGTCTTCAACTTCGCAATGTTCTTCGAGTTCCATCTGTGACACGTAATCTTCTTTCAGTTCCTAAACTCACTCGTGATAATAATGTGCTTTGTGAATTTCATCCTTTTGATCTTTTTATTAAGGATCGGGGCACAAGGGACATTCTTCTTAGTGGGCGGCTCTGCCAAGGTCTCTATCGTCTGGAGCATCCTGGCGTCGCTCGCGTCTTCAGTGGAGTTCGGGTATCTCCGTCACAGTGGCATGCTCGTCTTGGTCAGCCGGCCACACCTATTGTCCGGCATGTTTTGCGTCGTCATGAGCTTCCTAGTGTGTCTAGTAATAAAGATGTAGCAGTGTGTGATGCTTGTCAGCAGGGGAAGAGTCATCAACTTCCTTTTTCGGAGTCCAGTCGTGAGGTGAAACATCCTTTAGAACTTGTGTTTTCAGATGTATGGGGTCCTGCTCAGACTTCTGTTAGTGGTCATAATTATTATATCAGTTTTGTTGATGCTTACAGCCGCTTCACCTGGCTTTATCTTATCAAAAGTAAATCTGATGTGTTTGACATTTTTGTTCAGTTCCAAAAACATGTTGAACGCCTTCTCAAGCACAAAATTGTTCATGTTCAGTCGGACTGGGGTGGCGAGTATCGCAACCTCAACTCCTTCTTTCAGTCGCTTGAGATCACTCACCGTTTAGCATGTCCACATACACATCAGCAGAATGGTTCAGTAGAACGTAAGCATCGTCACATTGTTGAAGCTGGTCTGACTCTTTTGGCCCATGCATCTGTTCCGTTTCGTTTTTGGAGTGATGCTTTCACCACTGCATGTTTTCTCATCAATCGTACTCCCACTCGTGTTTTGAATATGAAGACTCCCATTGAAGTTCTCCTTAATGAACAACCGGACTACACCTTTCTCAAGGTGTTTGGGTGTGCTTGCTGGCCCCATCTTCGTCCATATACCAAGCGTAAGCTCGAGTTTCGTTCCAAGAAGTGTGTTTTTCTTGGTTATAGCTCTCTTCATAAAGGATACAAATGTCTTCATGTTCCCACTAATCGTGTCTACATCTCTCGGGATGTTGTGTTTGATGAGCATGTTTTTCCCTTTGCCAAACTCCCTGTGTCCACTACCGAGCCACCTGTCATGCATTCATCCTCTGTTGCTTCTGACCAATTTGATGATGTTGCATATTCTCCTCTATTGTTGCCTAACCATGGTGCAGGCACTGGTCGTGGGGCTCGTTTGGAGATTCTGGAAGCGCCATCTTCCTCTTCGTCGCCATCGCCTTCATCCTCGGCACCTTCTGTTGTGCATGAGGAGCACATGGCGCCCCTGCATGGCCTCGGTTTTCGTGCTCATGCACGGCCAATCGACGTCCTGGCCCGATCGCCTCTGGCTTCTGGGCTGCCTTCGCCATCGTCGCGCCCTGCAACCCCGCTGACTGGGCCGGCCTCCTCGGTCCCCGTCTCGCCCAGGGCGTCGGGGCAGTCATCACCAGGCCTGGCCTCGCCCGCCCCTGCCTCGCCCAGGGTGTCTGGGCCCTTCTCATCAGGGCCGGCCTCGCCTGCTCTCGCCTCGCCAAGGCCGTCTGGGCCGGTGTCACCGGAGCTGGCCTCGCCCACCCTCGGTTCGCCCATGGCCTCTGAGCCCCTGTCGTCGGACCAGTCTTCGCCATGCAGCCCGGAGTCGTCTGTCCCGAGCTCGCCTGAGGTGATTCCTGCATCTCCGGCGACCGTCACGTCTCCGTCACCTTCGCCTCCGCCGGCTCCTGCTGCTGCTCTACGTCCACATACGCGCAGTCGGAGTGGCATTTTTCAGCCTAAGCAACGTCACAATGGCACAGTTGCTTGGTTAGCGGCGTGCATGTCTGCTGCTCTCGCAGATCCATCCTCTGAGCCACGCACGTATCAAGCTGCTATGCGCATTCCTCATTGGAGAGAGGCCATGGAGCAGGAGTATCAAGCGCTTCTTCGCAATCAGACATGGACTCTTGTTCCTCCACAATCATGGGTAAATGTCATTGATTCCAAATGGGTTTTCAAAGTGAAGAGGCATTCTGATGGGTCCATTGAGCGCTATAAGGCTCGTCTGGTTGCTCGTGGTTTTCGACAGCGTTTTGGACTTGACTATGAAGACACCTTCAGTCCAGTGGTCAAGCCTACTACCATCAGACTTCTTCTCTCTCTGGCTGTTACTCGAGGTTGGTTTCTTCGTCAGCTTGATGTTCAAAATGCTTTTCTTCATGGTGTCTTGGCGGAGGAGGTTTACATGCGCCAGCCTCCGGGTTTCTCTGATCCGGATCGCCCTGATCATCTCTATCGTCTGTCCAAGGCAATTTATGGTCTGAAGCAGGCTCCTCGTGCTTGGCATGCTCGTCTTGCAATGGCTCTTCGTGCTCATGGTTTTGCATCATCAACTGCTGACTCCTCATTGTTTCTTCTTCAAAGGCCTGAGGTTACTATGTACTTGTTGGTCTATGTAGATGATATCATTTTGGTCAGCTCCTCTCAGTCGGCTGCTACTGCGCTTGTTCGCTCACTTGGTGCTGATTTTGCGGTCAAGGACCTTGGGAAGCTTCATTACTTTCTTGGTGTGGAGGTTACTTCTCGTGCTGCTGGCCTTGTTATGACGCAGAAGAAGTACTCTCTGGATTTGTTGCAGCGAGCTGGGATGCTTAAGTGCAAACCGACGACTACACCCATGTCTACCACTGATAAGCTCAATGCTGTTGATGGTGTGCTTCTTTCTTCTTCTGATGCGACCGAGTACCGGAGTATTGTTGGTGGGCTCCAGTACTTGACGATCACGCGACCAGACATTTCCTATGCTGTTAACCGAGTCTGCCAGTATCTGCAGTCACCCCGTGACACTCATTGGTCTGCTGTTAAGCGGATTTTGCGCTATATTCGTTTCACGGTGGCTCATGGTCTGACTCTGGTTGTCTTTCAGCATATTCTGATGCAGAGTGGGCTGGCAATCCGGATGACAGGCGATCCACGGGGGGTTATGCTGTCTTCTTTGGCTCTAACCTGATTGCTTGGAGTGCTCGGAAACAGGCTACTGTCTCGCGTAGCAGTACTGAGGCTGAGTATAAGGCTGTGGCCAATGCCACATCAGAGATTATCTGGGTACAGTCCTTGCTTCAGGAGTTAAGTATACCCCAATCACAGCCTCCTGTTCTTTGGTGTGATAACATCGGTGCTACATACCTTTCTGCAAATCCGGTATTCCATGCCCGAACGAAACACATTGAAGTTGACTATCACTTTGTGCGTGAACGTGTCTCTCAGAAGCAACTACAGATCAAGTTTATTTCTTCCAAGGATCAACTTGCTGACATCTTCACCAAACCATTGCCTTTGCCACAGTTTGAGACTTGCAGGCGCAATCTTACCCTTCTAGATTCATTAGAAAGTGGCTAAGATTGAGGGAGGGTGTTAGACTGTATTTACACGTGTATATTGTAACGTTGTATACCACCTCATTATATATATATATATATGATAGGCCACCCCTAGAGGGTTGTGCCGGTTCCCCCCAAAGCCTATTGTCTTACAGTCCCACACGTCCTTCTCAATCTCGACGGCTGGCTTCTTCTTGCCACGGCTACGGGCACCTATGGATGGCAGCCGGCGCAGGCTCCAGCATCCCCTGATTTTGAGGCTCGCGAGCATTGGGGCCACCATTTTGACCTCACATATGTTGTGCAGCTTTGGCAGGTCGTGCAGGTGGATGGTTGTCAGCTTCGGGAATAGTACGCCGCGGGTAGTTATTTCTTCGGGGTACTTTTCGTCCAGTGTGAAGATGTGGCTGAGGTCGCCGCAGTGGATGATGTGGAGGGTCTCCAAGCTGGGGAAGGAGGACACCCACACTGGGAGCAGAAACTGGAGGCTGGGGCATGAACGCAGCTGAAGGCGTTGTAAATTTCCAAACGAACTGATAACGCTATATTGATTAAAGCGTGGAATTTTACTCAAAATGGAGCGGGCCATCAGGAGGTCTGACACCCACAAGTTCTCCAATGCAGTAAATGCCAATAAATTCTTAGGGAAGACAGTATCCACTTTTGGGCACCTCTCCACGCAACACCACCTAAGCTTGCCCCACCAACGGCCTCGTGGCACAATAGCACGTACCGAGACATCATGCACTTGCAGGGATTCCACATAATTTGCCATCAGTGAGTCAAGTTCCTTTTCAACATAGAAGCTCCCTTCAGCAATCTCTACATGCCGATCAGACTTTGTACTAGGAGGTTGTGGAAAGGCCTGCATTCGGGCAGCACCAACCATCCCAAGGACATCAGTATACTGGTCTGTTGGAATAAGATGTAGACTCTCTTGATCACTGGTGCCAATCATATCCTTGCTAGTTGCTTCAAATTGAATAACCCCATCATACACAGGTGAGGAGGTGAAGTGGATATTAAAATGAACATTTTCTATATAATTAGAAATCAGATTACGCAAGGAGTGAGTAAACCTCGCATCCACAACAACAGCATGGATCTGCAGCCCAGAAGGTTTGTTTTTGCTGATAGATGGCCGAGGACACACAATTCCATCTCGCGTGTCTACGCACATCAACTCCAGGTCAGAAACACTCTCGCCCAAAAAGGTAATTGCACGAAGGTGCTTGCATCCTATTAGAAACAGTCTCTTGAGCCTTGGGACTTGCACCACCATAGTCTTGAAGTCAAGTATCTTGATTGCTGTTCCAGAGAGGTCCAATTCGACAAGGTTGGGTAGCCAGCACAAGAACAAATTCTCCAATTGTGTGCAGCCTGCTAAGGAGATATTGGATATTCTGACATCATTCTTATCTGTTGTGCTGGATGGACGAAATTGTTTTGGAGGTAGCTCAACAGTCTGTGTCCATTGAGAAGTTGGCCCATATCCATTAAAGCTAAAGGATTCGAGGGAGGGAGGAAGCCCACCAACGCTTTCCAGCCCATCACAACCATCAAGTACAAGCAACCGGAGGCTACATGCCTTAGATAGGCTTGTTGGAAGAATTTTCATGTCACAATTGCCAGACAAATCCAGTATTTCCATACTTGCCTTATCTGTAAAGGAGTTATCAACATCCTGCGATGTCTCCCATTGACATGTTGGTTTGATTATTCGGAGCCTCTGGAGGTTAGGTAACCGGCATTGTAGGTGAGCTATGTACTGCCAGCCCATGACTCCCTCTATATTCAGCTCTTTGACATTAGTCATGAGATCCATCTTTTCTTCGGATAAGATTTCATTCCAGTTTGTGTATTGTAGGTCCAGGACCCACAAGCTATACAAACATAACCACTCTGTATGATTGTCTCCTATTGTTTTCTTATCTGTACAGTGGTCCAATCCGAGGAATCTTAGTCGAGGGCACTTCAAGAAAGGGGGTGATGCAAAACTGAAGGCACACCAGCAGAGAACTAGCACACCAAGCTTGCTTGAATGTTCAAAGAATCCATTTGGTAAAGTTTGTGGATGGTCAGATCTTTCAAAGGCCAAGAAGAAAGATTTCGTCATTGCAGGTATAGTTTGCATACCAAGAAGTTCTGTATTCCTCCATGTGACTGAAATCCAACGGTACGGGCCTTCTTCATAGATATCATCATCTTTGATTACCAGAAACGGACACTCCAATTGTTTCATACACTCTGTAAGAACATCCTCAAGCAGAGAAGCATCACACTTCCAATTTATCTCTCGATAGAATGCATTACAAATATCCCTTGCTCTGTCCCCTTGTATGATTGCATCGCATGTCCAATAGTTGGAAGCATGAGAAACCCAATCAAATTTACTGGCCGTGTGGAAATCATAATGCAGGAATAACTCATAGAGACAGCAATCTACAAGAATTGTTGGGTTGATGTCCAGCATATAGGGGTTGCGAGCAACGATGGAAGCAGCTTGTTGATGTAGCAGTCCAAGAAACTGTGAGCTTGTCAATAGTTTGATATCGCAATAACAGAAAAGCTGAGTATATGTTAGCTTTTTTGCTACCTCGGAATGGTCGTGATGCATGCTCAGGCAGCTTCTGTTGAAGGTCCATATCACCCTGTTGTTCTTGCTGTCATATCTTCCTAGAGGAATACCCATGAGACCTACGTCAATTTCATCATCACCCCCATTAAGAAAAATCATTACAAATGTGATATCCCTCATGGTACGATAAATCACTTGACTAACACTATCTATCTCATGCCTCAGGCTTTCATCATGTCCATGAAAATCATCATCTTCATCTTGCTTATCTAGAATAGCCATTACAGAGTGATCAATTTGCAATTCCTCTGCAATTGCCCTCTGCACTCCTCTTCTGTTTTTCCACTCTGAGCAATCTATATAAATTATTTTGTCAAAGTACAGTTCCGGAGTGGTTCTCCTAGATGGAAGCACTGCAGCTATGGATCTAAGAACAGCGGATGCTCCAAATCCATTCCAACCATCAAAATATATGACCGTGTAGGAAAGCCCGGTGAAAATATTAGTTAATATTCCCTCCGTGGCGTGGTCAACATCTTTGGCAGAGAACTGCTGAAATAAAAACACGTCAATAAGTGAGAATGCCTTTGGTAGCTGCAACACTAATAATTTAACATATACCAATGACACATCTCTGAACAAGCAAATTTGTTGGAATAATCTTTGGTTAGATGCTGAGTCGAGTGTGATAGGTATTGTTTTCTGTGTTCCATATGACGTGGTCTTAGTTGAGTATAGGAATCTGTTTGAGTCTGGAAGTCCTACTTGATTAGGCACTAGCTGTACGTGTGTATGTGTGCATATAAGCACATGAGCTTTGAGGAGTAAATAGAAAGAAAAGAAAGAACCTCTGGCCAAAGATTTTACAGCGTGTTGTGTTTATGATCTTGGATCAAATCCAACAGAGTTGGTATTCCATCACGAGACCCCCTTGTTGGACTTTCTCGAGCGTTGCCCACCTGGGCGGGGGGCTGTTTTCGAACCCTCTCGTTTAGGGTTTCTTCTACTCCGGCGGCGCCGCCGTCGTTGAGTCTTACTCCCTCTCCGGCTGCTCCAACTGCTGCCTGCTCGGGCTGATGAAGGGGGGTCGTGCACCCTTTCCCGGCCTTGGTAGACCACGTTTGGGACGCTGGAGAGGTGAGCCTATGGAGGCTTTGTCAGATCGGATCGGTTCTGGCAGAGCCATGGCGACAAGTGGTCAGGGATCGTCAGCGGGCAGGTCGGTGAAGGACAAGATCGAGGCTATGTTGCATGTGCTGGTTCTCACCGAGGAGGGTCTAGATGACCTGGTTTTCGAGGAGGAGAAACCCCCTGACGGAGAGGAGATGCGGTGGATGATTATCATACAAGTACACATGGCAGATTCAGTGAAGAACGTTTGTAAGAGATTGCCGATGGAC
Source organism: Triticum dicoccoides (assembly GCF_002162155.2). Taxonomy (NCBI): domain Eukaryota; kingdom Viridiplantae; phylum Streptophyta; class Magnoliopsida; order Poales; family Poaceae; genus Triticum; species Triticum dicoccoides. The sequence goes on along the minus strand of NC_041385.1, from coordinate 5,105,647 downwards.
AAGGCAGGAGTTGATGAGAATGGATTACTTGAGGAACTTGATCCGAGGGGGGTGACAGGGGCTCTTAATATTCCATATGAAGGGCAGCAGCAGGAGCAATCTCCGGCTGTGAATTCAGAATCAGAGAACGAACGACAGAATATGGGTGGGAATGGTACTACAAACTCTGCAGGATCGGCGGCCTCCTTCGAGGGGGACCGCCGGGCACAATGAATATCTTAATGTTGAACTGTCGGGGGTGCGGGCGACCCGAGACAGTTCAGGAGATAGGCAATCTGATTAGATTGCATCGCCCGTCACTGGTCTTTCTCTCGGAGACCAGATTGTCTGATAAGAGAGCTGAAAATCTCAAATTTCGTTTTGGTTTTAGCAATGCTTTTGGAGTGAAAAGTGAAGGATTGAGTGGACGCTTAGTCCTTTTCTGGAATAATGACTCGGTGGTCTCTCTAAAGTCATATAGTCAATCACATATTGATGTGTTTGTGCAAAATGGTTTGCTGGGGGAAAGGGAGTGGAGATTCACTGGGTTCTATGGTGAACCAGTGCGATCGCGTAGAAAACGCAGCTGGGACCTCATGAAGTACCTTCGTAAGGAATATAACAACCCATGGTTGATCGCGGGTGATTTCAATGAGATTCTAGATGCCTCTGAACAATTTGGAGGTAATGTTCGAGAAGAATGGAAGATGGAAGGATTCCGAGAAGCAGTCGAGTTCGGCCGGCTGTGTGACTTGGGCTATTCAGGGCTCCCCTTCACATGGGACAATAGACAACATGGTATGAAGAATATAAAGGTCAGACTAGATCGTGGTCTTGTGGATGACACATTCATGGAATTGTTTGACAATACCAACGTACAGCATGTTCAAACAACAGAGTCTGATCATTGTGCCCTTTCAATTGTTATCAAGAAATCAGAGTGGATGGACCCTGCTGCTATGGGCAGGCCTTTCCGATTTGAAAACGCTTGGACAAGACATGATACTTACGACAAAACTGTGCATGATAGTTGGCTCTACGGGGCAAGTGATATGGCCTCGGTGCACTTGGCGCTTGGAGGGGTAAGAAATAAACTGAAGAGGTGGAGTACATATGAGTTCGGCTCGATTAAATGTCAACTTAAGATCCTGCGGGAACGACTTGAGAAGCTGCGGGCAAACACACTGTATACGGGGCCATCGGACGAGGAGAAAAAACTCATGCGTAGGATTTCAGAATTACTATCAAGAGAAGAAATAATGGCCAAACAGAGGTCAAGAGCAGATTGGCTTAAGGACGGTGATCGCAACACTGAATTTTTTCATGCACAAGCAAAGGAGCGTTTTAGAAGAAACAAAATTAAGTCTTTGAAAGATGTTGATGGATCGGTTAAAACATCACAGGAGGATATGGAGAAGTTGGCTAATGAATTTTATACAGCACTCTTCACGGCTCAGCCCAATACTAGACCCGAAGTGGTCACAAATTGGATTCCAGGGAAGGTTACAGATCCGATGAATGAGCGGTTATGTTCTCCAGTTATGGATACTGAAATTGAACAGGCTTTGTTTAGTATGCATCCAAACAAATCGCCTGGCCCGGATGGGTTTACAGCCGGATTTTATATCCGACACTGGGATCTGTTCAAAGAATCAATTTGCAGTGCAGTTCGAAACTTTTTGGAGGGCGGTGTAATGCCTGATGTGGTGAACAGCACCGTGCTTGTCCTTATTCCTAAGGTCAAAGCACCTCAGGAGCTAAGCCAGTATAGACCGATATCGCTGTGTAATGTGTTATATAAAATAGCATCCAAGGTTTTAGCGTTTAGGCTCAGGCCCATTTTAGATGAAATCATTGCTGAAGAACAAAGTGCCTTTGTACCTGGCAGATTAATCACAGACAATGTTTTGATTGCTTACGAGAATATTCATTATTTGAAGAAGAAGAAAGGGAAAGGTTGTGCTTGTGCAGTTAAGCTCGATATGGCAAAAGCTTATGATCGAGTCGAATGGTCATATCTAAGGCAAGTCATGATGAAAATGGGGTTTGCAGAACAGTGGATAGGGAGAGTTATGGCTTGTGTGGAGACTGTGTCCTTCTCAGTACGGGTGAATGGGCGTTATTCTGAATTCTTCAAGCCAACTAGGGGCATTCGTCAGGGAGACCCCTTGTCGCCCTATCTATTCCTACTATGCGCTGAAGGATTGAGCAGTATGTTAAAATTCAAAGGGCCGGTTCACTTATCCAAGGGTATTAGAGTTGGGACCAATGCACCGTGGATTTCACACCTACTGTTCGCAGATGACTGCATGGTGTTTTCACAGGCTTCGGTTCAGGGAGCCCAAAGGCTGCATGAAATTCTGGAGTTGTACAGAGAGGGCTCAGGACAGTTGGTTAACAAAGCTAAATCAGCGATTTATTTCAGTGGTAACTGCTCGGATGAAGACAAAGGCGAGTTTTCATGAAGGGATCAATATTCAAACTGAAGCTCTAGCTGAAAAATATTTGGGACTTCCCACGGCACTTGGGAGATCTTCGGAGGAGCAATTTGAGCATATAGTAACAAGGATAAGGAAGCTTGTCAATGGTTGGGCTCCAAAACTTATGAACAGTGCAGCTAGGGAGGTTCTGATCAAGTCCATTTGCCAAGCGATCCCAACTTATTTGATGAGCTGTTTTAAATTGTCCAAGAAAACTTGCAAAAAAATTATTAGCATAGTCGCTCGGTACTGGTGGGGAGGTGATGAAGTTAAGAGGAAGATGCATTGGAGGAAATGGCAGGATATAGCAATTCCGAAGTGTGTTGGAGGGATGGGTTTTAGAGACCTCCAGTTTTTCAACAAGGCCATGTTAGCTAAACAAGGCTGGAGGCTGCTGTCTAACCCGGACTCTTTATGTGCAAAAGTTTTGAAAGGAAAGTATTATAGTGATAAAGATTTTATGACAACTACGAAGAGGAGAGGCTCATCTCACACTTGGCGGGCCATATTATTTGGGAGAGAAGCTCTTCAGTTGGGACTAATTAAGAGAGTTGGTGATGGTGATTCAATAAGAATCTGGGAAGATCCATGGATCCCTGCTAACCACTTTCATAAGGTCATTTTTAAGCCACCACATGCTAGTGTTACTAGTGTGAATGAAATTCTGGATGACAACACTAGAACATGGGACGTGGATCGTGTCAGAGCTAACTTTGCAGAGATTGATGCTGAAGCTATCCTACGCACTCCAGTTGGTATGGGTGAGGATTTCTGGGCATGGCAACCAGATAAGAGGGGCATTTTTTCGGTAAGATCAGCATATAAGTTACTTATTGAGAACCAGGGGAGGATTCCTAATACTTCCAGCTCGGATAATGGGTACAGTACGGCTTGGAATACCCTATGGAAGATGGAGGTTCCTCCCAAAGTTAGATGCTTCTGGTGGAGAGTTATTCACAATTTTGTTCCGTGTCGTGCTGTACTTAGGGATCGACATATTGAGAAAATACCATTCTGCGAGGACTGTGGGGTCGAAGAAACTACATATCACTCACTGTTTATCTGCCCATGGGCTCGCATGTTTTGGGAACAAATGAAGGCGCGAGCCGGAATTAAAGTGCCCAACCTCCACCCGGATTCATGGCCACTTGATATGATCCAAGGAAGTAAGGTGGATCGTCACACAGCATGTATAATCTTATGTGGCGCGTGGTCTGTTTGGTCTGAACACAATGCAAGGAGGCACGGAGAACAGAAACGTTCTGTGGCAAAATCTGCCCAATGGGCAATTGACATTGCAATGGACCTTTCTCAGGTTGGTAAGGAGCAGCAAAAGACCAGCATTCAGGTGAAAGAGCGCTGGAAGCCTCCAGAGGAACATGTTCTGAAAATAAATGTTGATGCCCAGTTTGTGGAAGCTATAGGTCAAGGAGGGACCGGATGCGTTGTGCGCGATGCATCAGGGAACCTTATACGAGCACAATCCAGATGGTATGAGTTTGCTGCATCTGCCAGACTCATGGAGGCGTACGCTATCCGTGACGCAATCAGATTAGCAAGTGACTTGGGTTGGCAGCGAGTTGAGATTGAATGCGATGCTCTGGATGTGGTTCAGCTATGGAAGTCGCAAGCCTTTGAAAGGGCTGACATTGCATGTTCTATGCAAGAGGTCAAGGAGCTAAGCGGGGATTTCACTAGTTTTAGATTATCTCATGTTGGACGGGAAGCCAATATGGCAGCCCATCTCTGTGCTCAACAAGCTAGTGAGGTTCGTCGGAGATGTCTTTGGATTAACTATGTTCCAAACTTTCTCCGTGATTGTATTACCCGCGAATGTATTACGTCTGAGTAATCAATAAAGCTTCTGATTTACAAAAAAAAAAAAACAGAGTTGGTATTACAGCACTCATTTGTATCACATCTACTGCTTACGTCCAGTCCGCAATTAATTGTTTATGGCATCCATTGTACCCATTGGCGGCTATATCATGGTACTGGTGCGTATGGTTTGCCGAGTTCTAATCTTCTTACGCAGTGTCTGCTTATATATGGATCCATCATGTTTTCTCATTGTGTTGGCATTTCTTCTATATCTATACTACTAATAAAAGAGCAAACATGATCTTCTCTAAATACACCTCACAATTATACACGGACCCATTGACACCGTATGATTAGGCTCACTAAATTTATCTAATGACTAGCCTTAATTTAATCCATTCTCTCGTGTGTACTTTATAATTTAGATTCACTGAACATTTTCCACGACAGAGGAAACTTCACGCCCGCGTCTGCCAACGCATCCCTGTAATCACGCAAGGCACAAAAAATGAATTTGATGGGAATGAGGTAATAACACTAGTGGTGCCTAAACTTGCCATCGATGTTCATTTTGGTGCCTGAACTTGAAAAATACGCCGAACTGGTTCTATAACTTGACAGTATGGTTCAAATACGGTTCAAATCATGTCTAGATATGTATGTATTGCTGACTAAACATGGCAGCGTGACGCAGGGCTCACTTGCAGTGTCAGAAAAGAATGACATGAAGAGTGTGCGTCTCAATGACCATCGAGTCCCACCTGTTAGTGCAACTGAAATAAACAAAAAAGTTGCAAGGCTGAGTTTCAAACTGGTGACCTGTGCGACGCAAAGGACATGCGCCGACCAATTGCCCCATGTACGTTTGTTTTCTTTACACAATCATGAAGTTAAATGGGCTGCACTCAGTCACCCATTTTCTACATGTTAGTTGTTTTTCCTATTTTAGAAATTACAAAATATTCAGGTAGTATATGAAGTGCTCATGCTTTTAGGAAATATATTTCTAGTTGTAAAAAGGGTTCATGTGCTTTAATAAAGTATATGTGTTTTCAGAAGATATATTTTCGAATAAAGGTAAATTTTAAAATATATGTGAAAAAAATAAACAATGGCCTAGTGTTCCCCTGGATTTTATACATTCTTATATTTAAGTTAACAATTTTTAAACATGAACATTTTAAAAATTAGACTAACATTTTGAAAATATATAACTTTTAAAGATTGCAAAATTATTTTATTATATATGTGAATCCGTACAAATATTATGAAACCATTTTATTAATTATTTTGTATTATTTTAATTTTATGAATATTTAAAATTTCGTTAACATTTTTTGAGGGGTCATTAACTATTTATTTAATATTGTGACTATAGTCTGAATGTTTTTCTAAAAAACGAAATATAACTAGCATGTGGAAAATTGGCTGCACCGATTGCGGTCTAATTCGCTAGATAAAGGTTAACAATGCACAATAGTAAACTAACTTTCGCTGGTCTTGCGCAGGTCCTTCGCAGCGCACAGGTCGCCCGTTCAAATCCTAACCTAGCTTCGTTTCTATTTTTTTCGGTTGTGCACTGACAGATGGGACCCGATAGTCATTTAGACACACTCTTTTCATGTCAGTCTGTCTCGGCACTATAAGTGGGTCCCGCGCCAAGTCAACAATACATACGTATCAGGACGTGATTTGAACCGTATTTGAACCATACCGCCAAATTATAGAACCAGTTCGATGTATTTTTCAAGTTTAGGCATCAAAGTGAACATCGATGACAACTTTAGGCACCGCTGGTGTTATTACCTTGATGGGAATTACTCACCCTCAGATAATCACACAACGCATCCCCTGTAATTAGGCTCAGGCACCCTTAGATAGATTGTCACAAGGCACCATCCCATGCTCCCTCCCCACCGCCGCGCTGCCCAGTGAGCAGGAGCCACCCACAACATGCCGAGCCCGCGCTGCCACCACGCCATCGGTCGGTGGCACGACTCGCTGGATGTATTTATCCTTGAGGAGCACACGCACGTATGGAAACTGCAAGCCGCCGGCTTGCTTGATCGGTGGCACGACTCGATGGAACACGTACGCGAACACAATTGTTTTCATGACCGAGCGTGCCCATGGAAGCCGGCTCCGCTACCCACGCGGCGGTAGTGGAGGTAGTCGTGCGGTGAGCGGGGAAGAGGGGACGTGGCGGTTGGCATACGCCTCTAGGCAGAGTGATATTTTGTATGGCCGCTATTTAAAATTCTGAGTGAAGTCAATGTAATACCAAGCGTTCCCCAGCTTGACCAGACGCTTCTAGCTAGCTACCTGTATATTGTTGGGATCACATGCCAAAGCCATCTCACGGTGTGCGCTGACTTCCAAACTACTGCTTATGCACACTCCCACAACTTCTGCTTGTGTGCTAAGCGTGTTAGATATATAGTAGTACATTAGGCTGCAAAAGGCTCTGGGTTCATTAGAGCTTGCTGGATCTGGCATGTTTCCTTCTAGTGGTTGCATTGCCTTTAAAGAATGAACCGAGAGTTTGCCCAATATATGTCGCCTCCGAAATTATTCAGAACCCAAAGTATTGTACGCTGTCAAACCCAAAATTTTCTTCAAGTGGGGATGCCAAATTGCCAAGGACACCCCACAACTTACTTTGGCATCCAATTTTGAGAAAACCATATTCAGCCCTCTAGCTAGCTATATTAGTTGTGCATGATTCGGGTTTGATGTAAGAACAATGGTAGACACAACCATGAAAGGTTCAAGAGAATTACTAGCTCCCAGTTAAAAGAAAAAGATGCATCATATGCATGCTACTTTGTGAACGCAAAATGCACAAGAGTATTACCATGTACCGATGATCGCTACCCATGATGAATTCGTCCGGTGAAGACCAAACGACAAAACCAGCAGCAAATTTAGTCAATGATCAACGGAGATGAGTACTGCTCACGATGAATTCCTACATCCAAGACCACGAAAGAAACATAGCAGCAGCGAACTGTAGCAATCTTCAACAGTTCTCCATGGAAGAGCAAGAGAGAAAATCAGCTGCAAATACGGTCGACCTAACCAATCGGTTCAAGATCTTGGCACCACCTACAAACATAACAACAAGCACATCATGTTAATTTTGTGCTTTGCCATTGTTAACCAGTAGCAGTACTCAAGTATATAGATGCACAAACTTTCCTCTGGTAGAATAATTCAGAGTGCAAAGAGAAACTAGCCATAAAATGTAACTGTGCTAGTAGCTAGTACGTGCGTACATCGACAGACATCGCACCGGGGAAGCTCGAGAGAACAGAAACTTGGATCACAGTTCCCTTCTTTTTTCATTATTCAATCTTGTGCAGACATCATCGTAGTAGTACTGATTGTGTTTATCTGATGTTGGCTAGGATTTTGTCGGGGTAGTGTTGTTGTTATCAGCGTCCTTGTTTCCAGCCTTGGGTGTGTGTGGTGTGTGGTGGTGTGTGTGTGTTTGTATCGGCAGGATTCGGTTGTTCGGTGTTGCTTTATCTATAAAGCGGGGGGAAACCCTTTTTCTCTAAACTCAGTTTTAAAAAAAAAACGTCACATTACGTCCTGCATGCATTCCAGCAGAAAAATTAATTAAATTTGTTCCAAGACACTACCCAGTATGACGGTTAATGTTTTACATATTACGTGATGTTTGTAGTTCTTTTTTTCCGATCTAATGCCTCATAATTGACAAAACCATATATATGCAGCGCTCTAGCTAGCTATCAGCCTTGCATGATTTCGGGTCGATGCAAGAAAAATGCTATGCAATTACAAAACCATCATGGAAGGTTAAGTAGAGTTACTCCCTGATAAAGGAAAACCATGCACGTGCTACTTTGTGAACGTAAAATGAACAAGAGTGTTTACCTCGTGTCGAACATAACTCATGATCTGTGAAAGACCAAGGATCAATTCGTATGTCCAAGACCAAGAGACAAATGCAACTGCGATAGTTAATAAATCTTCAAATGATGAGAAGAGCTACTTGCGAATCAGGAATCGCAAGATAGATTCCTCCGCCAAAGACCATGAGAGATAACCAGCTGCAAGTTTGATCAATTTAACCCATCGGTTTAAGACCTCGGCACCGCCTACAAACACAGTAACCAGGACAACATGTTACTACTAAACTACATATATACGCAAACTTTCTTGTGGAAGAATAATTTAGAGAGCACGAAAAAAGCAAGCCAGCAAATGCAATTGTGTGTTAGTGGCTAGCTAGTACATGCCTACCTCAAGAACAGACAACAAAACAGAAGCTCGAGATATCAGAGACATGGATTGGAAATTTTGAGCCACTCCGATCTGCTTCCTCTGTTGTCAAAGTCAAACTGCTAATGCCCTCAAAAGCATGTTGGGTCCTCCTCTCCTCTGCTTGCAACTAAAGAGTGCAAAATGTGTTGCTTCATACCTCCTCCATACTGTCATGGCTGCTTTTTCTTCTGGCTTCCTTTCTCTTTGCCAAAGCATGAAGCAACGTTAACATCTGTTTTTTCTTTTTCTTTTTCTTTTCCAAAGATGATTGAGATGCAGCTGCTCTTACAAGCTTGATTTTTTTTTTCCTTTTCCAGCACTACAGATTTCCATGGTGTTTTGTGCTACTAGAGATAACTTGTGTACATCAATGTCTACTTTATGAAAAAGGGTTTCCGTCAGCAACACTACAGATTTCCATGGTGTTTTGTGCTACCAGAAATGTCTACTTTGACTGTCCAAGTCTCTCTGTCCCCTAACTTCCTACGTTGAGCAGTGCTCCGTCAGTCTAAAATTTTCAACACGTATTTTGACTGTCCAAGTTCTACCTTTGAACAGCAATATTAAAACATTATAATTATTGTTAAAAATTATTTTCTTCTAATTTTGATTTTGTAACTTATTCAGAAGCATGAAAGAAGAAGAGATTTACAATCAGAGCTTGAACTTTGCCCTATAATAAAATTCAGTCAGGGTTTTGCTGAATTATTAGTTCTGTAGTATGAAAGCAAAGGTTATTTTTAAGTCACCCAACAATTCCAAAGAGTATCAATACATGCTTCGAGAATCCACTATTTCTGGACACCTCAAATCCAGCCGCAAAAAATAAGGAGGAAGTTATTGTTATTTCCTCGATAACCATCTAGACATTCATATTTATCTAACAGAACAGTGATGAATGTACATGGGCTACGCACCAAAAGTCATGATCTCTTGAGCTCCTCAAAGACACGTCTTGACACCGTGCGCATGAACATCCTTATACCCTGCCACATTAAGAAATATGAATATATTCATTCATATTAACAGCGGAATTAGCTTACCATTAAACATATAAGCTCGGTAAGTTTCAGTTCAAGAACGTCGTGAAATACATCCGTGGAGGGCGTGATGCCAACAACGCTCATACACTGAGCAAAACACTGTTAGAACATGGCACATATGTTCAGAGTTCAGACTGATCTCTTGCTAGCAAATTGTTGCCTTATTGGTACTAAATTGTTTTTTCATGGCACTAAATACCTGTTGTGTCACTCTCGGTTACATTAATAGCATTAGCAATCAGAAGCTTTCTGAAATAGCACTTGCTGGATTCTGAGCCTGTAGATTTAGACATGTGGTGTATGCATCGGTAATCTGTAATCTGTATCAGAAAACAAACATCAGTTCAGGTTGAGAGTTTCTGAACACATGAATCGCTTAACAGATTTCATGATCAGCTCAACCGATGATTCAAAGACCGTGAAACAAAGCAAATTGGCTCCTCCTCTCTTGTCTGCTTGCAACTAAAGGGTGCAAAATGCGTTTCTTTATACCTCGTCCATACTGCCTGGGTTGCTTTTTCTTCTGGCTTACTTTCTCTTTGCCAAAGCATGAAGCAACATATGTTCTTTTTCTTTTTCTTTTCCTATTTCTTTTGCAGAGATGATTGAGATGCAGCTGCTCTTACAAGCTTGATTTTTTTTTTGCTTTTCCAGCACTACCGATTTCCATGGTGTTTTGTGCTGCTAGAGATAACTTGTGTACAGCAATGTCTACTTTGACTGTCCAAGTGTCCATGTCCCCTAACTTCCTAAGTTGAGCAGAACCCCGTCAGTCTAAAATTTTGAACATGTATTTTGACTGTTCAAGTTCAGTCTTTGAACAACAACTTTTAAACATTATACTATTATTAAAAAGCATTTCCTTCCGATTTTGATTTTCTAACTATTCAGAATCATTAAAGAAGAGATTTACAATCAAAGCTTGAACTTGGCCCTATAATAAAATTCAGTCTGGGTATTGCTGAACATCTGAAAATACTCATTATTAGTTCTGAAGTATGAAAGCAAAGGTTACTTCTAATTCATTCAACAATTCCAAAGGGTCTTAATGAAGCTTCAAGAATCCACTACTTCTGGACACTTTAAATCCAGCGGAAAAAAAGGAGTAAGCTGTTGTTATTTCCTCGATAACCATCTGGACGTACACCGAGCAAAACACCTCTGCAGCAAACTGTTAGAACATGGCATATGTTCAGAGTTCAGACATCAGAGTGATCTCTTGCTAGAAAATTGTAGCCTTATTGGTACTAAATTGTTTTTTTTAACACCAGATACCTGCTGTGTCACTCTCGGTTACATTAATAGCATTAGCAATCAGAAGCTTTCTGGAATAGCACTTGCTGGATTCTGAGCCTGTAGAGTAGATTTAGACATGTGGTGTATGCAGCGGTAATCTGTAATCTGTGTCGGAAAACAAACATCAGTTCAGGCTGAGAGTTTCTGAACACATGAATCTGTTAACAGATTTCATGATGCACTCAACCGATGATTCGAAGACCCGTGTGAAACGAAACATAGCAAACAAATCACGCAGGGACCAAGTTCGTTTGTGGCAGGTACACAGAAAAACGTGTCAGCTGCTTCTGTCATACATCATTTGCTTTGATCCCAAAAGCACATTAGTAACAAACAAACCACAAGTTCAGGAAGGGTGGATGCGCAACACATCCAACCAGCCGTTTCTTGGTTTAGATACACATATGCATGGAAGACACCAAAATCAAATAACGAGCAAACTGTTGAAACCTGAAATTAGTTTCAGAGTTTGTAGCAGATTACCAGAAGTTTCTATTGAACTTATTGCACTCGCAGGGTTCAAAGTTTGTTTGTTAGATTTTGACAGTTAGTTAATGCATTGGTAACCTGTGATCACTGTCATCTTCATTAGTAAAATAACACCCCCAAACTGCTATGTCAAGCAAGAGAGCAAACAGTAATAATTCCAGACTATACATTCAAAATACAAATATCGTGCCACAGACTTCACAAGGGGCTCAATCAATATCATTCACACACAGAGACTGGTAAATACAACAACCATCACAAATGTATAGCTTAGACTTAGCTGCTGTTTTTTTCTTCAAAATCATCACAAACAAAGCAAGAGGCAGCAGAGGTCGATTGATGCATGTAGGCATAAACAACCAGCCGAGCTGCTTCTTGGTTCAGATAGTACATGGCAAACACACTCAAAGAAGTCACACTCGTGAGCAGCTAGCCATGTATATGCACGCAGGCACACATAGGCAGGCAGCAAATACAATTCCGCACACATAGCAACCAAGCACTCATCAAATCCACACACATCAGTGGTCGACGCTGCAACCGCAAACCACATATATACAAACGCATCGGCGAGGTCTGTGTATGCACTATGCAGGCACAACACAAACCCGTCCGTCTCTTATTTGACAGGCTCTCGCGCCTGAGGCATATATTGGCAACACAACACAAAATAGCAGTCCAAGCAAGAACACAATAGCAAACCAAACACAGGAGGAGGAGCTTCCCTCGTTGTCATTGGCAAGTTTGAACTCCAGAGCACTAACAGCAGCAGCGGTGCAGACTTCACCTAGGCAGCGGTGCAGAGACACCGAGATAGAAAATGGTTAATAACTGGATGCTTGGAGACAAGATAAGTAGCAAAACTAATACAAGATAAGTAGAAAGACTAATAGTTCACCTAGTAGTACGTACCTGAGGACGGAGACCCTGGGTAGTTTCTTCTTGTAGTAGCGCGAGTGGACGGGCGTAGGTGAAGTCTTGAAGTAGGTGTAGGTGGCATAGATTCTTGAAGTAGAGCAAGATGGCTGAACTTTCACTCCAAATCCAGCGTGTCATTAGGAGCTCCGACGCCCAGAAGGTCTCCAATTTCCAAATTTCATAGGTATTTGTGAAGGTACCGATATCCAATTTCAGGCACCTTTCCAGGCGGCACCACCTAAGGCTCCACTCATAGGTTGCAGGCAGAATAACACGTACTGAGACATCATGCACGTGCAAGGATTGCGCATAATCTTCTATCAGTCTGCCTAGTGCATTACCATTTTCTAGTTCTCTCTGCAAGTAGAAGCTCCCCTCGGAAATCTCTACATGTCGCTTGGAAATTTTAGTTTTAGTTTTTGGAAAGGCTAGCATTGGGGTCGGGGCAGCGCTAACCATGCCAAGTACGTCACTGTACCGGCCTGCTGGAATAAGTTGTGGGCCCTCTTGATCACTTGGGCCTATCTTATCCTTATTGGTTGATTCAAACTGGCCAACCCCATCATACGCAGGTGAGGAGGTGACGTGGATATAGAAATGAACAACTTGTTTATAAAGGGGCAGATTCATCAAGGAGCAAGCAAGCCTCACATCCACAATAACAGCATGCACCTGCAACCCAGAGGGTTTGTTTTTTCTGATGAATGGTCGAGGACACATGACTCCAGCTCGCGTGTCTATGCACTTCAACTCCAGGTCAGGAACACTCTCGTGCAAAAAGGTTATTGCACGAAGGTGCTTGCATCCTTTAGAAACAGCCGCTTGAGCCTTGGGATTTGCACCACCATAGTCTTGAAGTCAAGTATCTTGATTGATGTTCCAGAGAGGTCCAATTCCACCAGGTTGGGTAGCCAACACAAGTACAAATTCCCCAACTGGGTGCAGCCTGCTAAGGAGATCTTGGATATTCTGACATCCTTATTATCTGTTCTGCTGGATGGAAGAAATTGTTTTGGAGGTAGCTCAACAGTTTGTGTCCATTGAGAAGCTGGCCCATATCCGTTAAAGCTAACCGATTCGAGAGAGGGAGGTAGCCCACCAATGCTTTCCAGTTCATCACAGCCATCAAGTACAAGCATCTGAAGGCTGCTAGCTTTTGATAGGCTTGTTGGAAGACTTTTCATGTCACTGTTCCCTGACAAATCAAGTATTTTCATACTTTTCTTATCTACGAAGTAGTTATCAACAGCCTCTGATATCACCCATTTACATGTTGGCTTGATTATCCGGAGCCTCTCGAGGTTAGGTAGCCGCCGCTGTAGGCAAGCTATGTACTGCCAACCCATTTCTCCCTCTATATTTAGTTTTCTGATGTTAGTCATGATGTCCATCTTTTCTGCACAAAAAATTCCATTCCAGTTTGTGTAACGTACGTCCAGAACCCATAGACTAGACAAACATAGCCACTCTGCACCATCCTCTCCTTCAGTTGCTTTCTCATCAGTGCAGTGGTCCAGTCCAAGGAATCTTAGTCCACAACACTTCAAGAAAGGAGGTGATGCAAAACTGAAGGCACAACAATAGAGAACTAGCACACCAAGCTTGCTGCAATGTTCAAACATGCCATTTGGTAATGTTTGTGGTTGGTCGGATCTTTCAAATGCCAAGAAGAAAGATGTTGTCATTGTAGGTATAGTTTGCATGCCATGTATTTTTGTATTCCTTGATTTGACTGAAATCCAACGGTATGTGCCTTCTTCATAGACATCACCATCTTTAATTACCAGAAAAGGTAGTTCTGGATGTCCCATGAACCTTTCAATGACCTTTTCAAGGAAATGAGCTTCACAATTCCAATTTATCTGTCGATGCAATGAGATAATGTTATCTCTTGCTATGTCCTCTTGTAATAATCCCATCACATATCCAATAGCTGGAACCGTGAGTAGCCCAATCAAGTTTACTGGTGATGTGGAAATTGTGTTTCAGAAATAATTCATAGAGGCAACAATTTTCGACCATTTTCTGGTTGAAATCTAGCATACATGGAATTCGAGCAACTATTGAAGCAGCTTCTTGATGCAGCAGTTCCCAGATCTGATATCTTTTTAATCTTTTGATATAGAAACAAGAATTAATGAAACCATGAGTATATCTTAGCTTGTTTACTACCTCATGATAGTCTTGACGCATGGTCAAGCTCCTATTGAAGGTCCATATCATCATATTGTGGCCAAATCTTGCAAATGGAGGGATGCCAAGGAGGCCTACGTCAATATATCCATCACTTCCATTAAGAAAAATCATCATAAATTTGATGTCCCTCAGGGTTTGATCAATCACTTTCCCAACACTGTCGACCTCATTCCTCGAGCTTTCATCAACTCTACTATAATCATCATCTTCATCATGCTCGTCCAGAATGGACATTAGAGAGCGATCAAGTTCTAGTTCCTCTGCAATTGTCCTCTGCATCGTTCTTCTATTTTTCCAGTTTGAGCAATCTATAAATATTACGCTGTCAAAGCATAATTCTGGAGTGGTTTTCCTATATGGAAGCACTTCTGCTATGGATCTAAGAATGGCGGATGCTCCAAATCCGTACCAACCATCAACATAGTTGATCTTGCCCATGCGCGGAAGACATTCTAATACCTCCTCTCTGGCCGTATCAACATCTGTGACATATAACCACTGAAGAAAAACACATTAATAAGTTAGAATGCCTTTGGTAGCTGCAATACTAATTTAACGTATATTTACCGATGGTGCATCTCAGAACACTTGTGAGTTGGTATTTTTTTTTTTTTAGAAATGAAGGAGGACCCCGGGTCTTTGCATTTGGACGATGCATGCAGCCAATTTATTAATTATTAACACAAGACCTTACAAAGTCATACAAAAGTAAGACTAAAGCCACTGTCTAGGCAACATCTGTTGCTACTCCTATCCAGTTGATGAAGGGATGCTGATAGTCTGGGCCTAATACCAAACAAACCTCGCAGCCAAACCTAACATCTAAGACCTGAGGTCCCAACCAGACGCCTGCCGGGTATGGGGCACCCACCAGTCCGACGCACTCTTCAACCTGGACGCCTGCCGGGTATGAGGCCGCCGCAGCCACCTGCCACTAATCCATCTTTAGTGATGTACTGCTGCATATACCTTGCCCAGTCTAGCTGCCGTCGAGGCCACCACGACGCCAGACAACGCCACCATCCTACGCTCGTCCATCATCACACGCCCACCAGCGAGACCCCACTGCTCCATGTCGCCGAGACCCGCCGGTGTCGACGTGTCAGATACCACGCCGCTCCTCCTCTTGTCCCCTCCAGCCAACACTTGCTCCAAAACGATGCCCCCAGGAGGGAGAACGACATCGAAACGTCGCCATCATCCGATCCAGTAGATCCAGATCTAGGGTTTCCCCCGGAACCTTCCGATCAGGTTGACGTGACCTGCAACGACGATGCCTCGAGAAGGGAATGACTTTCGAGATGCCGCCATCGTCCGCCATGACCGCAGTCAGGCGCGATTTTCACCGAAAGCCACGTCATCCCGATCTCGTGGTTGGCCGGATCCGAGCGGTGCCCGCTGCTAAACCAGTGACGCCGCTGCCGATCCGGTCACGCCACCGCCATGCGACGCCCCTGATGGAGATCCCGATCGAGATCGAAGACGACCCCGACCGAAACCCCGCCACCAGCGCCGCCGCACCGCGCCACCTCCTCCTAGCCCAGCCACCGCCGGATCCAGCCGTCCCTGCCTGTGGGAGACCAACCGGACGATGCGCTCCTTGTCCCCGAACAGCCGACCCGCGCCGCCGCCACGAGGACCAGAGGAAGGAGGGAGTGCCCCGCCGCCGCCCGCGCCGCACGGGATTCGCCCGGCGGGCGTACTCCGGCGGCGGCGAGGGGAAGGAGACGTTGACGAGCGGGAGTCGCACGAGGCCGATCTAAATCTCCCGAGACGCGCGCGCGGGGCACGTCGCGGGAGACGGGCGAGTTGGTATTTGAACAATCATTTGAATCAAATCAACAGCACATATCAAAGAAATGACTGAGTTTGCCCAGCTATATATTGCAATTTAACCGAGAATTTTCAAATTAGTATGCCACTAGAAACTAAAAAACAATAATCACACATTTCTTTTGCCTTCTTCACTACACAATCATTGAGTGCCACTAGATACAAAAAAACCAACTGTAAAATGTGAGATCAGTCCTGCTCTTACATGAATTCCAGACATACCTATTTTTTTAAGACCCTTCTAAAATTAATATATAATTCTAGGCCTGTAGCTGAGAGAGATTTTAGTACATCTGTGTGACCGCTCATGTTTATACATTACACAGTATGTCTGTATGTCGAGCAATAATTCATTTCAAAGTGGAGTGATTGTAATACCAGGCATTTTATAAAACTAGTGTGCACATGGGGACTGCATTTTCCGACTCCACATCCTTATCAAGCACCTCTATTTCTAGTACTTTGTGAACGTAAAATGCAGAAGAACGTTTACCTTTTTTTGAATAGAACTCATGGTCTGTCCCACACCAAGAAGGAAAAGCAGCAACAAAGTTAACCAATCGTCAGACGAGTATACTCATGACGAATTCCTCCGTCCAGGACCAAGCGACAAGAGTAGCAGCAGAACTTAATCCATCTTCACATGATGGGTATTACTCAGATTGTTAGAATGAATTCCTCTGTCGAAGACCAAGAGAGAAAATCAGCCACAGATTTGATCAGTCTAACCCATCGGTTCAAGATCTTGGCAGCCCCTAGAAACACAAGCACAGCATGTTAATTTTGTGCTTCACCATTGTTGACCAGCACTAAATATATATACACAATCTTTCTTTTAGGGTTTGTTAGTGGGCACGAAGAAAGCAAGCCAGCAAATGCAATTGTTTGTTAGTGGCTAGCTATTACTACCTCCGTCTCAAAATGTAAGATGTTTTTGTAGCATTTTGAGATGGAGGAGTACATGCGTACCTCAACAGTAGACAGCAGACCGGAAACTCGAAATGACAGAGAAGCTCGAGATTGGAAATTTTTAGGCACTCCGATCGATCTGCTTCCTGGATCGTCAAACTGCTACTGCAGGAGTGTGCAGACAGGCCAAAGCAACTAACGAGTGGATGATTCCTTGCTTGATACCTCTTCTGGCTTCCCCCTTTTCGCTTTGCCAAAGCATGAAGCAACATATGTATGCTGCTGCTTTGTTTTTGCTTTCCTTTTTCTTTTCCTTTTCCTTTTTCTTTTTCTTTTAGAAAGATGATTGAGATGTGCAGCTGCTCCTACAGGTTTGATAGTTTTGCTTTTCTTAAAGAGGGTTCATTCTCTTCCTGCAAACACTACAGATTTTCCTTGGTGTTCTGTGTGGTTAGAGATGTCTCTGTCTCCTCCTAATTCCTAAGTTTAGCAGCACTCCTTCAGTCTAAAATATTCAACACGGATTTGCACTCTCCGAGTTCAATCTTGAACAACAATTAATCTAACAACATTATATTGTTGTTAAAAATATTTTTCCTATGGTTTTGTTTTTGCAACAACCATTCAGAAACATTGAAATTGAGACTGGGTCTTGCAATTTTGAACTTCTGAAAGCACTCCTGATTATATATATATATATATATATATATATATATATATATATATATTTAAAGTCATCCAACATTTCAAAAAAGCATCAATGCAAGCATCAACAATCCCCTATTTCCAGACGCTTCAAATCCAGCCAAAAAAACGAGGATGTCGCTGTTTTCTCCTCGATAACCATCTAGGCATGCACATCTTTATCTAGCGGAACAGTGATGAATGTACATGACTACACACCTGAAAACATATGAGATATTGTGACAGAAGTCATGATCTCTTGAGCTCTGGAGAGACCCGTCATGATCCCAGTATGCATGCATATATTTATGCTATGCTGTATTCATAAATATTCTCATTCAGTTTAACATTACAGTCAGTTTACCATTCAGAAATATGAGAGCTCGGTCAGGTTCAGTTCAAGCACGTCATGAAATACATCCGTGGAGTGCGTAATGCCAACAGTGATCTCTTGCTAGCAAACTGTTGCCTTCTTGGCACTAAATACCTGTTCTGTCACTCTCGGTTACATTAATATCATTAGCAATCAGAAGCTTTTTGAAATAGCACTTGCATCGGTAATCTGTAATCAGTGTCAGACAACAAACATCGGTACAGGCTGACAGTTTCTGAACATATGAATCGCTCAATAGATTTTATGGAACGGGCCGCGATGCTGCTCATGATGGCCCACGACGAGCGAATTGCAAAAAACCAACACTTTAAGCGCCGACGTGGCACAAAATTGTCAACATCGTTTGCTGGCTCACTCGATCCAAATCCTGCAAAGCAAAGTACTATGGATTCTCAAAAAAAAAAAGAGAGTATACTAAGCAAAACAAACACAAGACAGCAGAGCAAGAGAAAGAACAGAGTACTCTCCGCCGACGCCGAGTTGGTGTGCATGATGGGTTCACCTCCCCGGAGGCGTGCCTGCACTGCCTCTTCGGTTGAGGAACGTTGAGGACTTGCTGGTCCTCGCCACCGTTGTGTCCGAGCTGGACGACGGCGGGGAGGTGGCCAGCCTGCTGAGGTACCTCGCCAAGTGGGTAGGGAAGTACTGCAGGTTCCTGGAGGCGAAGCGAATGCTGGGGCTAAAGCAGTGTGAGAGCCTTCCGTCGCTTGTGGTGGTGGCCAGGGCCCAGGGCCATGGGGCTG
This sequence comes from Triticum dicoccoides, assembly GCF_002162155.2. NCBI lineage: Eukaryota > Viridiplantae > Streptophyta > Magnoliopsida > Poales > Poaceae > Triticum > Triticum dicoccoides. Next base: position 5,086,572 of record NC_041385.1, on the reverse strand, counting down.
GTGCTGGACCAGCATTTCTCCCACGTCGTGCCGAATGCGGAGCTGCAGCAGGACTTGTTGGCCGCCGGGGTGATGGCGAAAGAGCTGGCTACCGAGGTTGAGCCTTCCAGTCCGATCCTCGACTTGCTGCGCCGTATGCAGCAGGCTGTGTGAGAGATTACCTTTTTGGGTACTAGTTCTGATGATGCTGGTGTATGAGAATTTTGGTTGCCGTGATTAGTTATGTGCTCTAGCAAATCGTTGCCATGTTGCTAAATTGGAGTAGTAGTTCCTTCTGTTGGCATTCTACATGCTGAGAACCTTACAAAATATTGTTCATTACTTTATCTTTGGACTGATAGATTTAGGGGTACTCTTGAGAAGGTCGGCGTCATGCCATGGTGCCAATACCTGTCCTCGCGCACTAGCGCAACTCTGTACAATGGCCTTTTGGCATTGAGGGGGTTCAAAATTTTTTTGTGTAAAAGGACTTTCCATATCCAAATACAAATATACTTTTCAGTATTTCAGAATATTACGTTGCACACCTGTGTTATGCCTAGTTGATTTAGTCATCTTTTCATTTCCTTTGCTGGATGCATATGAGTGAGAAGCTTCAGTGATCTGTTTCTGAAAAATCGAGTACCAAATGAGAGTGAGATTAATTGGTTCACTGGCAGATAACTCTGAAGTACCTAAAATATCATCACCTAATTTGTCGCCAACTTTGTTTACTTCTCCTAGTTACCATTGCTCTATTGTTTTACTATTGCGCTGCAGTGCCGAGTTATGTTCAGAGAGATGTTACTAGTGAATTGTTGCCACAATTATGAACTCTGCCACCGCCTAGTTTCTATTATTGGCATACAAGTTGGATGCTGAATTACTAGTAGGCATTCATACTCAGAATCTTGTCTTAGATAGCAGCCGTAGAATTCCTTGTCGGTAAGATCAAAACATGTGATCGCAGCAATTTGTTCCTAATAATCACTAGTCTCAATGTAAATAACATAATTGCACAATTTTCACAGCCAGGCTGATGATTTACACTCACACACAGAGGCGGACTATTGTAACAACCAGCACAGATAGCTGCAGCTTTTTCTCATTTTCAGAAGCAAACAAAACACACGGGCAGCAAACAAGTCAATGCATGCACAAGCACACACACAACCAGCCGAGCTGTTTCTTGGTTCAGTTCAGATACATGGCATACATAGGCATCTGTTACAATGCCACACACACACACACGCATAGCAAGCGTTCATCAAAGCCACACACACAAATGCAGACTGGTGGATGCACGCATGCGTCCACAGCAACCCAGTCGAATCTCAAGCCACGCGCAGACACACCGTCCAGGTCTGTGTAGGCAGGCTCAAACCCGTCCGTCTCTTATTTGAAATCCACAATATAATAAACGGTGACAGCCACCATAAGCTCGCACCAAATAAGGCCAATACCAATCCAAGAAGGCACACAAAGCAAACCAAACGCACGATCCAGCAGCAGCAGCGTCCATCACTCTCAGGTAGCGAATGGGGAAACACCACAATGCAGAGTTCACCTAGGCGACATACATGAGACACATGGTGAAACAAGATGGTCAGTAACTGAATGCAATCAGGAGCAGTGACAGATGGACTCAGAAGTCATTTGCATGTATAATTAGTACCTGAGCACTGAGACCCTGGGCAGCTTCTCCTTGTAGTAGCGCGAGTGGACCGGTGCCTCGAAGTGGTCAGGGTGGTGACCGGCATCCCACTCTAGAGCGCCGCACACGTCCTTCTCGATCTCGACCGTCGGCTTCTTCTCGCCTTGGCCACGGGCACCCACGGATGGCAACCGGCGCAGGCTCCAGCATCCCCTGATCTTGAGGCTCTCAAGCATTGGGGCCACCATCTTGACCTCGCATATCTCCTGCAGCTTCGGTAGGTCGTGCATGTGGATGGCGGTCAGCTTCGGGAATAGTACACCGTGGCTAGTTATTTCTTCAGGGTACTCTTCGTCCAGTATGAAGATGTGGTTGAGGTCGCCGCAGTGGATGATGTGGAGGGTCTCCAAGCTGGGGAAGGAGGAGACCCAGAGAGGGAGCACAAACTGGAGGCTGGGGCATGAACGCAGCTGAAGGTGCTGTAAATTTTTGAAGGATCCAATCTCACCATATCGGTTAAAGCGTGAACCTTTACTAAAAATCGAGCGGGCCATTAGGACATCTGACACCCAGAAGGTCTCCAATGCAGTAAATCTGTATGGATTCCCAGGGAAGACAGTATCCACTTTTGGGCACCTCTCCACGCAGCACCACCTAAGCTTCATCCACGATCTGTATTTAGGCAGAATAGCATGTACCAAGACATCATGCACATGCAGGGATTCTGCACGCTTTTCCATCAGTTCGCCTAGTGCTTCGTCAAGTTCTCTCTCCACATAGAAGCTCCCATCAGCAATCTCTACATGTCGATCAAACTTTGTAGTCGGAGGCTGTGGAAAGGCCTGCACTGGGACAACGCCAACCATCCCAAGGACATCACTGTACCGGCCTGTTGGAATAAGTTGCAGGCTCTCTTGATCACTGGGGCCAATCATATCCTTGCTGGTTGCTTCAAATTGAATAACCCCGTCATACATAGGTGAGGATGTGACATGGATATTAAAGTGCACATCACCTTGTATATAATTAATGATCAGATTCGACAAGGAGTGAGTAAGCCTTGCATCTACAACAACACCATGCACCTGCAACCTGAAAGGTTTGTTTTTGCTGATGGATGGCCGAAGAGGACACACGATTCCAGCTCGTGTGTCTACACACAGCAACTCCAGGTCAGGAACACTCTCGTGCAAAAAGGTTATTGCACGAAGGTGCTTGCATCCTATTAGAAACAGCCGCTTGAGCCTTGGGATTTGCACCACCATAGTCTTGAAGTCAAGTATCTTGATTGATGTTCCAGAGAGGTCCAATTCCACTAGGTTGGGTAGCCAACACAAGTACAAATTCCCCAACTGGGTGCAGCCTGCTAAGGAGATCTTGGATATTCTGACATCCTTATTATCTGTTCTGCTGGATGGAAGAAATTGTTTTGAAGGTAGCTCAGCAGTTTCTGTCCATTGAGAAGCTGGCCCATATCCATTGAAGCTAAATGATTCAAGGGAGGGAGGGAGCCTACCAATGCTTTCTAGTCCATCACAACCATCAAGTACAAGCAACCGGAGGCTAGTTGCCTTCGATAGGCTTGGTGGAAGAATTTTCATGTCACAATTGCCAGACAAGTCAAGTATTTCTATACTTTTCTTATCCGTAAAGGAGTTATCGACATCCTCTGAGGTCTCCCATTGACACGTCGGTTTGATTATTCTGAGCCTCTGGAGGTTAGGTAATCGCCCTTGTAGCTCAGTAGTGTATTGCCAGCCCCTGACTCCCTCTATATTTAACTCTCTGATATTTTTCATGAGATTTAACATTTCCTTGGATAAGATTTCATTCCAATCGGTGTAACGCAGGTCCAGCACCCACAAGCTATACAGACTTAACCAAACTGCATGATTCTCTCCTCCAATAGTTTTGTCATCTGTACAATGGTCCAGTCCAAGGAATCTTAGGCCACGACACTCCAGGAAAGAAGGTGAAGCAAAACTGAAGGAACAACAGTAGAGAACCAGCACGCCGAGCTTGCTGCAATGATCAAAAAATCCATCTGGTAAAGCTGGTGGGTGTTTGGATATTTCAAATGCCAAGAAGAAAGATGATGCCGTTGCAGGTATTGTCTTCATACCATGTACTTCTGCATCTCTTGACGTGACCGAAATCCAATTGTATGGGCCTTCTTCATAGACATCATCATCTTTAATTACCAAAAAAGGAGGCTCCGAATGTTTCATGAACATTTTAAGAACATGGTCAAGCAGAAAAGTGTCACACTTCCAATTTATCTCTCGATGCAATGCATTACTGATATCCCTTGCTCTGTCCCCTTGTATGGTTGCGTTGCATATCCAATAGTTGGAAGCATGAGAAACCCAACCAAGTTTACTGAAGGTGTGGAAATTATAGTGCAGGAATAACTCATAGAGACAGCAATCTGCAACAATTGTTGGGTCAATGTCCATCATACATGGGTTGCGAGCAACGATGGTAGCAGCTTCTTGATGTAGCAGTCCACGAAACTGAGAGCTTCTCATGTCTTTGATAGAGCAATGACAGAAAACCTGAGTATATCTTAGCTTTTTTGCTACCTCGGAATGGTCGTCAAGCATCATCAGGCGGCTTCTGCTGAAGGCCCATATCATCATGCTGTTTTCATAATACCTTCCTAGAGGAATACCCATGAGACCTACGTCAACTTCGTCATCACTCCCATTAAGAAAAATCATTATAAATTTGACATTCCTCAGGATCCGATGAATTACTTGACTAACACTATATATCTCAATCCTCGAGCTTTCACCATGTCCCCAAAAATCATCATCTTCATCTTGCTCATCTAGAATAGCCATTACAGAGCGATCAAGTTGTAGTTCCTCTGCAATTGCCCTCTGCACTCCTCTTCTATTTTTCCACTTTGAGCAATCTACAAAGATTATTTTGTCAAGAGGTTCCAGAGTGGTTCTCCTAGATGGAAGCACTGCAGCTACTGATCCAAGAACAGCGGATGCTCCAAATCCATTCCAACTATCAAAACATATGACCCTCCAGTTATACTTGAGCTGAATAACTTTGAATATTCCCTCTGTGGCTTCGTCAACATCTTGGGCATAGACTGACTGAAATAAAACACGTGAATAAGTGAGAACGCCTTTGGTAGCTGCAACACTAATTTAACATATACCAATGACGCCTGTCTGACAAGCAAATTTGTTGGAATAATCTCGATTAGATGCTGAGTTGAGGTGGTCTTAGTTGAGTAGGAGTGGCTTCAGTCTGGAAGTCACGGTCGATTAGGCACTAGTTGTACGTGTGTATATATTTATAAGCACATGAGTGCGGCCCTAGTTTGTACCAGGTTGTGAGCTTTGAGGAATAAATAGAAAGAAAAGAAAGGCACCAGACATGCCTTTGGCCAAAGATTTTCCAGCGTGCTGTGTTTCGCGTGAGCATGTGTTTACGATCTTGGGTCAAATCCAACAGAATTGGTATTACAACACTCATTTGGATCACATCTACCACTTACGGCCAGTCCACAATTAATTGTCTACGGAATCCAGTCTACCTATTGGCGGCTATCATGATAATGGTGCCTATGGTTTGCTGAGTTTCAATCTTTGTACGTACAGTCTGCATGTGGGTCTGTCATCTTTCCTCGTGGGGTTGCCATTGCCTTTAAACAAAGTAACTTTGGTGCGCCGCATGCAGGAGCTAAACTTGTACGCTCAGAGAAACCCAGAAATTAACTTGCATCACCATTTTTTTTTTCAATATACACCTCTAGCCGAGAGAGATTTTCTATGACTGCTATTTACACATCAGAGTGAAGTGAATGTAATACCCAGCGTTCCCCAGCCTGATCAAGCGCTTCTTGCTAGCTAGGAGTATATAGTAGTCAAAGCCATTACACCACCGAAAATGCCCCTTGCTATCAGTGAGAAAGCCACAAATAGCGCTCTAGCAGCTCCATATGAAGCACGATTCGGGATTACGCAAAAAAAAGTATGCCATACACAACCATGAAAGACTCAAAACAAAATGCATGCATGCGCTACTTTAATTTGTGAATGTAATATGCACGAAGAATACCCAGTCGATGGGTTCATTCATGACGAATTCCTCTGTCAGAGACCAATATAATGGAGAAAATCAGTTGGAAATTTAAGTAATCAATCTCAACCGATGAGGACTCGGATCAAAGTCAACCGGTCTAACCCATCGGTCGGAAGTTCACTCGCCAAACCACCTGCATTCATCACAATAACAATGACATCATGTTGCATCTGTCTGTGCTTGGCCACTGCTAATAAATTAAATCGGAAGTGCTGCTTAGTCACATGCGATTTTTGGCAAAAATATAGCTGGAGAGTATAAATGAAGCCAATTTAACAGCGGGTACCTTGATGGCCGATAACAGCAGCTCGCGAGAACACAAGTGTTTACATTAAAATCTTCTACTGTGGCTGTTGCTAATCCACCCCAAGACCAGAGCACAAGTGCATGCAGGAGTAGGAGGCTTTTCAGTCAGAAGCTTCAGGCAGCAGCAGCAGCAAGTTGGCTCCTCCTCTGTGTAACTAACTGAAGAGAGCAAGATCCGTTGCGTGTTGTCTCCATACTATGCTCTGGTTGCTGCTGGGCCGTTTGCCTCCAGCTAGCTGCATTCCCTCTTTTCTATTTGCCAAAGCATGAAGCAACGTATATATGCCCCGATCTGCTTTTGCTTTCTCTAAAGATGATGATTCAGATGCTCTTGCGTGCTGCTGTCTTTGATTCTTCACGCTAGCTAGTTTAGTTTGCCCATCAAAGATCAGTAATTCCTTCTCCTTTGTTTAAAGGTAAAAAGAAAGAAAGGAGTAGCAAACCCTAACAACAGTGTCAGCGTAGCGATCTGCCAGAGTTGTCTGGTCCGAGGCCTGGCTCCGGCACCAGCCAGATGCGAGCGAGCGCGCCCGTCCGTTCGACTCCGACCCTCCGTCTCCACCTCCATCCTCCGCCGGCACGAACTCCGGCCCGCCGGTCCGTCCGCCACCACTCCCGTGCACAAAGGATTCTTTAGATTAGGGAGTGGCTGCAAAATTTCCTTTGAAACGTAGTGTTGTGGGTTTCTTATTAAAAAATCCGCATGATTCAATCCTATGGATCGAAAACAAACATAAAAAAATCATAACCCTCCACCATTCATATGAAAATCCTTTAAATCAAAGAGGCCATAAAAAGGCGCAAATAATCTAAACCCGCACTGACAATACCCAATACCACTTTAGTGCCCTTTTTTCTTAACCAGAGACAGATTCTCAATCCCAAAGATTGGGAAGAAAACTCACCGCGGTGGGTAAGAACACTAAATATGAGAGCAACCCTACTGGTCCATCCAAAAAACCACACCCAACCGAAAATTTGATTTTCTTTCTTCTTCTTTAAAATTCAGCCTAACTAGAATCCAATTTTTTCGAGACGAACAAAGGACATGCCCTTGGTCCCAAAACATCATGGAAGAAAATTCATGGTAGTCAGAAAGAAAACTCATGGTGGTGGGGAGGAATAACATGTCGGGGAAAATTAAAGCACACGGCGACACATGGAAGGACCACAGTCGAAGTCAGAGTTGTCTGGTGATAGACCATAAAATGTTTCAAAATATATATTCTACAACTCTTAAGGTGGTTGTAGAGTAGTCTCACCTGATATCCCTATATCTATTTTGATTATAGCCAACTGGATGGTTCATTATTGGATGAAATTACCACAATAGCCCTAGGAGGAAAGCCATTTATGTGTATCGTCAGAACTACCAATCCTTTTGTTCCTTCGAGTCAAGTTTCCTTTGAAACCATCTCTCTTATCTCTGGCACCCCCGAGCATAACTGTTTGTTTTTGGCACTTCCAAGTGTTCTTTATCTAGTTGTGATATAGGTCTGATACTCCCAAGCAAATTCTTCCTCTACCTTCGAACTGTGACTTTGGCATTTCTATAACTTCGTTTGAGAGCTACTATATTTACTCTAGTACTACCGAGCAATTTGTTTTACCTGGTAGTTCCAACCAGTTTCTTTTTTTGCAGTAATGTAGCACAGGTTAGATTAAAGTGGATGGATCCAAGTGACCAATGCCGGTGTCAATACCGACAGATCTCGGGTAGGGCTCCTGATCTGTTAGATCGGATCGATGGGTAACAAGAAAGAACACACACGAAGTTTACCCAGGTTCGGGCCCTCTCTATGAAGGTAAAACCCTACGTCATGCTCGTGCTTATATTATGGAAGTATCAAGGTACAGAGTCGATCTATCGTGAGTCGTGGTCTAAACCCTAGGGGTATGATGAATGTATGAATGGGTGTATGGATGGTCATCCTCTATCGACTAGCCTGGCCTCGGCCTATATAATGTACCGGAAGCCTAGGTTAAAAAGAGTGCTAGTTGGCTACGTCAGTGGAGAGGAGTCCTTGTCTTGATCACTAATGGGTTGCCCGAACTGGCCCATTAGTGAACCGCCATGGGGGTCCTCGGCCCGACCCACCTGGTCGGGAGACGATGTGGTGAGTACCCCCTAGTCCAGGACACTGTTAGTAGCCCTCTTAACCCGTCTTCAAGTTGGGGACGCTTGCTCGTTTCTTTCAAGTTGTTCTTCATCTTCGGCGACCAGTCTTGAAAGCTGGTTCAGCAAATTCTTCCCATCTCTGATCTTGAGGATCGCCGAGGTGCATCCGAAGAGTTCACACGTCGGGCACCCGAGGACCCCTTTAAGTTCTCGGCCTTTATCAATGCCTTGTTGCATTTATGCCACATCTATGGTTTATAGTTTTTCCCGTGCCACGGTGTTCCCTCTTACATCCGTGCTCCAACGTCAGACTGCATCCGAGGTGTATGTTTGCAGCCGAGCTCCAACGCATATATGCATCTGAGGTGTCATAGATCACCTTGGATTGAAAAATTTGGAGGAGTTCAGCCGAGCTTAATGCCAGAAATGCCTTCTATGGAGCCAACCACTTGCATCCGAGATTTATGCTGGTCTGTTTCCGAGATGGTGCACCACCTTGGCCGTGAGCTTATTTTTTGTGGATTTTTTTCATTGGTTCAATTTATTCTCTGCCGAGATGTATAACCAGTAGCCCTCATGGTGCGTGTCGGCCTAAACTCCGGGGTGCGCCTGAAGGATAAAACAAAACCACTGATCCCGGTAGCCCCTGAGACTCAGGTCGATTCGCGAAATCAGGCTGAAGATCAACTCCTAGCTCGACAACATACTTAGGAACAAAAACACAATGTGCATAGTCCTCCAGACACAGGTTGAGTGCGGCCGACCAACCTGAGGATCGTAATCTCCACGAAAACTGTCTTGTACTTTTTAAATTATTTGCATTGAATCGTCAATGCAGTACCCCCGAGACTTGGGTTGGGCAATATGGCCGACCCTAGGATCATATCTTCTCGGGAACTAGTTAAACTATCATGTACATTTTGACAACGCCGAGGTGCAGCTCGGCAGGAAAGATGCCAAACTGTGGGTCGGAAAAGATTTCCCGAGCAAAATCATCACGGAGAAAACCTCAATCAAGAGGACGTCCCGCCTCCTGAAAGGAAAACATAAAATGGGTTAATGGTGTTATAAGCTTGAAAAACCAAAAAACTTATGTGAAAACTTCACGCCTGAATTAAATCAAGTTTTTTGGTGCCAATCTAAATATTGTCTCTCGTTGTACTTTAACATTTCACATCCCATCTCTAAACTTCAAGTAGGCCAGCCATCGGCTTCAACCTGCTTATCCCGAAGGCGGAGTGCTTCTCAGTTCTCACAGGCCAGTTTAGTGAACAAAACTCGAGCGACTTTAGAGAGAAACCAGGCTATCCGGCTATTTATCATACACTCGAGTCGAAAATGAGTGATGGAAAAGGACTTTGCAACGACTAAGAAGGCTATACCGCAGTTGGTTTGCTCAGTCTACAAATAAATATGTACTACTCTAATCTAGTTCCAATATAAACAGATATATTTGACTAATCTCATCATCATTCACAAGACTAGGCTATGCTATTTCAACATTGTTTAACATGTTCAAAAGGAAAGTGGTGTGTTGTATAGATGACTAGATGCTATTTTGCTCCACATAGATGATTAGGTACAGTACTTGATAGGTTGCTCCCAGATTGACATTTTATCGATCAGTTTAATATTTCTAACTTGATATGTTTAACATGGTGCAGCTTTTCTCTGCTGTAAATTGCTGGCTTAAATGCATGCTACGGGACCCTTATAACCAGACTGACCATCCAGAATGCAGGTCAAGGCCTGATAGCGGTCTTTCTGCAATTCCGAGTTGGAGCCTGGTTATATAACAGGTAGACTATATACCTTAGCTAGTATTAATTTTCTTATACTAGTGGAAGTAAATGAAGGAAACATGTTCTTCTTTTTAATTTCCATGTGCCAAATTGTTGACGAAGTTACACATTAACAAATGGACCTCAAACCCGGCAGAATCACTGCATAATCTACCTCTTACGAGCAAATCGTTGATAGAATGACTGAAAACTTTGGGCCAAAAGAGTATTCTTCAACGGGACTTAGCATAAACATTGACCAAATCTGAAGGATCGATATTCACTGTTTCGTTGATCACATGGGCCAGAAGTCACTCTGTGCATTTGAAAACCGAACCGAAAAACCATACCAAAAATAAACCGAACCGAACCGATTTTATGGTTTTTATGGTTTCTGGTTTCGGTATGGTATGAACTTTTCATACCGATTTGAAATTTGGTTTTTATGGTATATACCGAAAAAACGAACGGTTAACCGAATAAACCGAAGTAAAAAATAAATTTATATTTTTTGAGATGAACAACCATAGAAGTTGTCATTTTTCTTGTATATGAGTTAAATTCACTACTAAGCACGTAATTATTTCTTATAACATAGTCATTTTTCTCCTTTTAAAATGCTAAGCACGTCCATAACGATCAATAGATGAATCAAAGCATTCATGTATACTTATATATGTAGTCATATACTATTTGTGTAAAATAGTATGTGTTTTGAGTCATAAATTTGCAAATTATTATTACGCCATTTTTAAATTCGCGTCAACTTTGGTTTTTATGGTATATACCGAAACCATACCTTTGGTATATACCGAAACCGAACCGTATTTTATTTTCATACCGTATTTACCAAAGTATTAATACCGTACAAATCGAAAAACCGTATAAACCGAACCATGTAAACCGAATAAACCGAACGCACAGGGTGAGCCAGAAGTCAGAGCATGAAGGGTATCCACTGTTCAGCATATATATGCTTACTTCAATCTTCAGAGCATACTGCAGTCGGTGGGCCGGAACGACAGCTGCCCTACGGTCATGTCGAACAGCATCTGTATATTCTGCTGCTGGAAGTTGCCCAGCACGGACGTGGACTCAGGCGTCGTCCCGGCGATGTTCAAACATAAGGACGAGTCCTCTTGGTTGTAGGACATGTAGTTGTCCCTATGCAGCCTCATATCCGCACCGCCGGCAAAGTGCAGCACCAAGTCTGGCAAAAACGGCTCACCGGCCGGAGCTGGGAAGCAAGGGCTTTCCAGGCTGGAGGCGTTCACTGGCGGCTGGCCAAGCACCTGCGCCACGTGGTCGACGACCTCCCTGAAACCGCTTTCCGCGAGGATGGTGAAGGTGGTCCCGGAGTCCACGATCATCCCGCCGGTGCCGTCGGTACTCAGGTCGAATGTGCCGTTTGGGATGGGAAGGCGGACGTCGCCGAGTGATATGCCCTGGAGGGAGACGAAGTACCGCGACGGGTTCTGCGGGCTCTGCATTAGCGGCGTCGACTGCACGACGCCGAGCCCGGGGGCCAGCTCCGCCAGGGTGCCCAGCAAAAATGGGCTATCCAGAGTAGAGTTGAAGAAGTCGGTGAGGCAGTATGAGAACTTGCCGACGCCTAGCTGCGCCATGAGCGATAGAGTCCCGCGGCCGAGGCCGACCGTCCCGGTGGAGTTGAGCGAGTCGCCGCCGTTCTCGGTGCCGCAGCCGAACGCCACGCCGCCGACGGAGACGGGTGCGCTAGAGGAGCCAAGCGTGAGCGTCTCCGTGCCCAGGATGCCAGCCGAGTAGGCGCCGTCGCCGTACGCGTAGCGGTACCGGCAGAGCGAGCTTGGGGTGCAGTTCCGGCTCCATATGGGCAGGCACGTGGCGCTGGAGCAGGGCAACGGGGAGAAAGTGGACGAGGCTGAGGGGTCGTAGACGGGCGTGTCCTGCGGGAAGCACAGCTTGCATGGCTGGCACTGTGTCCAGGTGAGGTCGCTGCCGGTGTCGGCGAGGGCGACGAACGGCACCGGCGGCTTCCCGATGGCCAGCTCCATCAGGTATTCGACTTGAACCGAGTGGAGCCTGGGCGAGGTTGCGTCATAACCTGATAGCGCCCGGAGGCGGCTTCTATGCGCGGCCCGGCGCATGAGCTCTGTCTTGCTCAAGCCGCCTTTGGAGTCGACATGGGTGAGCGCCAAGCGGTAGCCGGATGGCGCCGACATGGCCAGTGAGGTAAGTAGGACCAGGCTCAGGGCTTGCAAGGCACCCATGCATTTCACCATTAATGGATGACGATCGATGCAAAGCTCTACTAGCTAGATGTCTAACTTGTAATTCAGAGCTGCTAGCTAAGCTAGGTTGGCTTGAAGAATCATGTTAAACCTTGCATGTCTATTTATACAAGGTTTTGGCAACGTCAAGATCACCGATAAAGCATGTGAACAGGAAGAAGATGGTTAAAAGTTGTGGACAGCGACCGGCACAATAGTCGTCTGTAGCAAACTGATGATAGTATCTGTCTCTAGCTTACGGACAATTAAAGGGGAAGAGCGGATAGAGTATTAACGGCCGCTTGGCTTCAGTTTTGACCCCTCCTACCATGTAGTCCTCCGGCCTCTGAACCTGCAGGTGTCGCCATTTGCCGCTGATGCTAGATCAATACAAGAGGATAAGACACATACCGGCAACCAGTCCACAAGACTGCAAACAACAAATACAGCCAGAAACTACACGTATTTGAGTAGGTCATTGTTTCTTGGCGTTTTAGCCGCTATGCGTTGTGGCAAGGACATAGGTTTTTCAAATAAGCAGACTACAAGACTGGAAAAAATATGAAACAGAATCAGTGACTGCGTCATTGAGTATATCATTCGTGTTTGGCGTTTCTTCATGGTGCTGTCTTAACTCAACGACACAGGCGTCGCAAATGTTAAAACAAACGCAAAAATTGAAGGTAATTTTGGACATAATCTACCTATATTGGTGCGTTGGCTTGTAGTTTGCGATTTATGGAAATGTGATTGTTGCTAATTTTGAGGAGCCTTTTTAGCTTAGTCGTCAAGCATGCGTGCGTGCAAGGTGGATTATACATGGTAGAATCAGCGAAACTTGATTCTTCCGTTATCATGATATTTGCAGATTGGCAATGGCACTTCCACAATTTTTTGGTTAGATAGGTGACTTACAAGTGAGCCTTTATCAGTTGCATATGTGTGCCTTTTTTCAGACACAACCAAATGGTTTGAGCTTGTATCAACAGTTATATCAGGAGGATTGGACTTATCCCTGTGAAACCGCTAACTGATGATGCCATGGCAGAGCTATCCTCTTTCTCTCTTGTATTGCAGGATGTCCTCCTCTCCTCTGTTCCAGATATGGGCGTGTTCTGCTTGGCAACATACCCTTCAGCACAAAGGCAGTATACCCTTCAGCACAAAGGTGGATTATACATGGTAGAATCAGCAAAACTTGATTCTTCCTGTATCATGATATTTGCAGATTGGCAATGGCACTTCCACAAATTTTTGGCACTGTTTTAAATAGCCCGCTATAGCTCCGCTATAGCACGCTATAGCGTTTACAAAAGGTCTTGCGCTAAGAGACTTTGGTCCAAACAAATGAACAAACATTTTAAATAGCGCGCTATAGCTCCGCTATAGCACGCTATAGCATTTGGAAGAGGTCCGCCGCTAAGATGCTTAGCGCGCTATTTAAAACTTTGATTTTTGGTTAGATAGGTGGCTTACAAGTGAGCCTTTATCAGATGCATATTTGTGCCTTTTTTCACACACAACCAAATCGTTTGAGCTTGTATCAACAGTTATATCAGGAGGATTGGACTTATCCCTGTGAAACCGCTAACTGATGATGCCATGGCAGAGCTATCCTCTTTCTCTCTTGTATTGCAGGATATCCTCCTAGTTAAAACTAATAGATCGATTTTGTTTGCCGTACTTTGCCCAGCGTGGGGCTTTCTCATTATATAGACAACAACACATACATTGTTTGGAGTACACGGCAAGGCTAAGGATCACAACCGATCCTTGCCATAGTTAGGATATACACAATCCCTAAACAATAGCTACAGCTAACCAACACTACGCTTAACACTCCCCCTCAATCGGAACCGACGTGAACGAGGTTTAGATTGGACTGAAATCTACGGAGGGTGAGATGAGTAGCGGGTTTAGTGAACATGTCAGCTAGTTGATCACCAGACGCGATGAACCGAACATCAAGAGCGCCCATGGCCACCTTCTCGCGAACAAAGTGGAAGTCAATCTCAATATGCTTGGTACGTGCATGGAAGACGGGATTCGCCGATAAATACATAGCGCCGAGGTTGTCACACCATAAAACTGGGGGTGTCGATAGATGCACTCCAAGCTCCCGCAGCACATACTATATCCAAGTAGCCTCGGCAGTGCCATTAGCCAAAGCTTTGTATTCAGCTTCGGTACTCGAACGAGAGACAGTGGGTTGCTTATGAGAGCTCCACGAGACAAGGTTGGGACCAAAGAAGATGGCGAAACCGCCAGTGGAGCGCCGATCATCTGAACAGCCACCCCAATCAGCATCAGTGTAGATGTTGAGAGCACACGAAGGAGAACGTGCAAACTGCAGTCCCGTAGAGACAGTACCCTTGACATACCGAAGGATACGCTTGACAGCTTCATAATGAACAGTGGTCGGTTGAGACAGAAACTGGCAAACTTTGTTGACAGCAAAAGAAAGATCTGGCCGCGTCAAAGTGAGATACTGCAAACCCCCAACCAAACTGCGGTATTTAAAGGCATCTTCAGCAGAAAGCACAATACCAGCAGTACGAGAGAGTTTATCCGTGAATGACATGGGGGTGGGAACTGAACGACAACTCTCCATGTTAGCACGATGAAGAAGATCGAGAGCATACTTATGCTGAGTAAGAAGCAGGCCAGAGGAACGATATGTAGCCTCAATACCGAGAAAATACTCCAAACGCCCAAGATCCTTGATAGGAAAGGTGCCGGCGAGAGTCTGAACAAGGCGATCAACAGCAGCAGCCGAAGAACCAGCTATAACAATGTCGTCAACATACACCAACATGAATACCTGAACACCTTGATGATCGAAGATGAACAGAGAGGTACCTGCCTTGCTGGAAACAGTGACAGGTTTGACCACTGGACTGAAGGTTTCATGATAATCGATGCCATGCTGCAGAATGAAACCACGGGCAACGAGACGGGCTTTGTATTTATCAACAGAGCCATCAGGGCGAAACTTCGTCTTGAATACCCATTTACTGCCAACAATGTTAGTACCGGGGGGCCGAGGGACAAGTACACATGTTTGAGTCCGCTGAAGGGCGTCGAACTCTGCCTCCATCGCGGTCCTCCATGCTGGTTCCGAAAGAGCAACCCGATGCGTCACCGGAACAGCAAGAAACGCTTCGCGGCGATACGGGTCATAACGGACCGTACCGTCCGTCCATACCTTCAGACGGAACACATTGTTGCGCTGCCGTGTCGTCATAGGTTGAGGCGCTGTCGGAGGAGCAGGCGGCACTGAGGATGTCGCAGATGAGGAGACATCAGCAGAGGGCGGCGGCGAAAGAACCTCCCCTCGGTCGCGCACTGGGGAGCTGGCCACTGGAGAAGAAGATCCAGCATCAGCGCCGGGCCCAGTATCGGCGTTGGGTGACTGCGGACCGTCAGATGGGCCGGACGCGGAGCAAGGCGAGGACGAGGCAGTGGCCAGGCGTGGGCTGGCTGGCCGGTGCGAAGCGCTGGGCGCCTCGGGAGGCGGGGCATGAACATGCACGTCAAGTGATCTTGCGCCTTGTACGTCGATCGCCCGGGTTGGTACCTGAACAGAAACAACAGAAGAAACACCAGTAGCATCAACGGGTAACAAGGACATGTCATAATTACGCGCATGGTCATTCTGAACAACTGGTTCTTTTGGAGGAAACGACACAGGGAGGAGCTGAGACACGTCTACCACCGCACCTGGAGTGGCAAACGAGAAAAACATTCTCGTCGAAAGCAACATCGCGAGATATGTAGATGCGACCGGTACTGCGATCGAGGCATTTGTAGCCTTTGTGCATAGGACTATATCCAAGAAACACGCACATTTTGGAGCGAAACTCTAACTTACGGGGGTTATATTTTCGGAGGCTAGGCCAGCAAGCGCATCCAAACGTACGAAGGAAGGAGTACTTGGGGGCTATGTTGAGGAGGCGAAATAGAGGAGTGGCATGATTTATGACTGGGTAGGCATTCTATTGATAAGATAACATGCGGTGAGGAACGCTTCATCTCAGAACCGGAGTGGAAGAGAGGAATGCGCAAGGAGAGCTAGCCCAGTCTCGACAAGATGTCGGTGCTTCTGTTCAGCAATACCGTTTTGTTGAGATGTATGAGGACATGACACACGGTGGGAAATACCGGTGCGCTGGAAATAGGCATGGAGACGGTGATACTCACCGCCCCAATCAGACTGCACGGCGCGAATAGTGGTGTTTAAGAGGTGCTCAACGTGCTTCTGAAACACATAAAAAACATTCTCAAAATCGGATTTATGCTTAAGCAAGTATATCCAACAATAGCGACTATAGTCATCAATAAAACTAACGTAGTATTTAAAACCCCCAGAAGAAGACAACACCGGACCCCAAACATCGGTATGAACAAGCTCAAGAGGTGCAGTAGACACACGAGTTGAATAACCATAAGGTAATTGATGACTCTTAGCACGTTGACAAGCATCACAAATAGAAGACTCAATGTTTGGAGTACACGGGAGATTATTGGACTTGATAGTTGTTTGAACTACTTTATTTGACGGATGACCAAGACGCTGGTGCCAGTGGTGCGATGAAAGCTTGACACCAGAAGACGTATGGTTCTCATGATGGGAGGCTCGACCGATCGGAAGAGGATAAAGGCGGCCACGACTCCTACCGCGAAGGAGGATTTTCTTCGTTACCTTGTCCTTAATAAGAAAGAAATATTTGTGAAATTCGAGGAAGATGTCATTGTCAGAAACAAGGTGATAAACGGAGAGTAAATTTTTGGCTAACGAAGGGACATGGAGGATATTGTTCAAAGCTATGGAAGAACCAGCTAAACGAGATTGACCAACGTGCGTAATAGACATACCTGAGCCGTTTGCGGCTTGAACCTGGTCCTTCCCATGGTAGCGTTCATGGATACCAATCGCTCCATGTCATTAGTGAGATGATCGGTTGCCCCTGTGTCGAAGAACCACAGCTGTGACTGGGGCACCCGCTCGTTCTGGCCGTGGGTGGAGGCGGCAGCGTTGCCGGAGCGCTGTCCCTCGGCCTGAAAAGCGTCGTTGTAGCGATTCTTGCAGGAGAGGGCCTCATGACCCCATGCCTTGCAGACCTGACAACGTGGGCGCCAGTGACGGTTGCCACCGCCTTGACCACTACCTCCGCCGCCTTGTCCGCCGGTACCGCCGCCGCCGTTGCGGTTTGTGTTACGGTTGCCCTGCTGGCCACCGTTGTAGGAGCCTCCACCGCCATAGTGGCCACCACCATGTTGGCCACCGCTGCCATGCGATGGGCCACCACCAGAGCGCCCGGTGATGTCGAAAGGGCGGCCACCACCGCGGCTGCTGTCACCCTGCTGAGCCGCGGCGTTCACCGAGGAGGAGTATCCGCAGGCCTGAGCGTTCTGCACCTGGATCGCCTCACAAGAAAGCAGCATGGGGTAAAATTCAGAGAGAGACATGGAGGCGTTGGCGGCACCAAGGACGGCGAGAGCCTGCTGAAGTGCCTCGAGCTGGGATCCGAGGCCAACGACGATGTAGTTGATCAGTTCATCGTCGGGGACGGGGGAGCCCGCCATTGCCATGGCGTCGGCAAACCCCTTCATCTTGCTGTAGTAGTCCGCGCGGACATGTCGTTCTTCTTTAACGTCGTCAGCTGGCGACGAATCTGACGGATCCCGGCCCGATTTTGGGCGGAAAACAGGTCGTTTATGCAGTCCCACACCGAAGCCGACGTGGTGCGCCCGACCATCTGCGCGAGGATGTCCTCGCTCATCGATTCGACAAGAATCGAGAGGACACGCTGATCGGCGTACCACCAGCGCGCATACTCCGGGTTGGCCGCCGTGGTGGCGGTATCCCCGCTTCCCGTGGTGATGGTGGCGGGAGGGCAGGCGCAAGACCCGTCCAGGAAGCCATACCACCCTTGGCCGGCAATGGCGGACACGACGTGGGTTTTCCACAGGAGATAGTTGGAGCGATCTAAACGGACGGTAATGGTGTTGTTGAAAGTGGTAGGTAGGGTGGTGGGGATGGAGGTGGCAACGCCGGCGGCTAAGGAAGCGGAAGAGGAGGAGGTGAGCACGCCGGCAGTGGTGCCAGAGAGCTGCAGCACGGGCGTTGTCATCGTGCGCAGCCTCGGGAGATTGGATCGGAACGATCGCTCTGTTACCAAGTTGAAACTAGTAGATCGATTTTGTTTGCCGTACTTTGCCCAGCGTGGGGCTTTCTCATTATATAGACAACAACACATACATTGTTTGGAGTACACGGCAAGGCTAAGGATCACAACCGATCCTTGCCATAGTTAGGATATACACAATCCCTAAACAATAGCTACAGCTAACCGCTACGCTTAACACTCCTCTCCTCTGTACCAGATATGGGCGTGTTCTGCTTGGCAACATACCCTTCAGCACAAAGGCAGTATACACACCACTCTGCCACCCGGATGTTACTTAAAAAAAACTCTGTATACGTGTCTGCCTACCGGATCGGAGGAAGAGATCCTAGCCGTACACTTCCAACCGGACAGCTCAGATTGCCTCACGCCAACTCGTCCTCCCCTGCGCTTCCAGAAAGGGACAGACCTCCTGTCACTCCTTCCAGTCGACCAATCTCCGACTGGAACAGCCAAATCACCTCGAAGTGCCTCGATGGCGGTTCCGATCCGGCGACCTCGCCTGCGTGATGGCTATCGCGGTGGCAACAGCAGCAGCCGTGGGAGGAGCGGCCACCGGGGTCGGAGACGGCGAGGCGGAGTTCGACTACCAGAATTCCCTAGATTACTATGTTCTAGCTATTTCTGTTGATGTTATTGTACTCGCTCATGTTTTCTCCCAGTTGATCGATAGACTAGACTAGACGAGATATGTGATGATTTAGTACTTGCTTATTCCGTGTGATTTAGAATTGGAACAGTTTCTGTTGGCCTAAAGTTGTTAGACTGAAACGTCCTTTCCAGAACTTGGTGTTCAGGTTTGTTAGTTAAGTAGGTGGCCGAATTAAACCGCTCCATTGATTCTGTGTGATCTCAATGGTGTTTAGGATTTATCTGTGATTAATTTTTGAAGAAACTTACATTTACCTATTAATCTGCGGTTAATTTTGTAATACTTTAAGTATGTTCCGCCAATTCACCTACTGATTGGGTTTTCAACCTCACTTCCTGAAACTGAAAATGCTAAACCTTGGTTGTTGTGCTCAGTTTACAAATAAATATGTACTACTCTAATTCCAACATAAACATACATATTTGACTAATCTCATCATCACAAGACTAGGCTAGGTTATTACAACAATGTCTAACATGTTCAAAAGAACAAGTGGTGTGCTGTGTAGAGGACTAGAGGCTATTTTGTTCCACCACTACTGGAATTTTTGTATACCCCGGGCGTGGGCGTTTTCCAAAACGCGGGCACTCGGCAAACTAAACAACGCTGAGAGTTGCACTCGGCAAACCTGGCCTCACGGCAACTGCTTACTTTGCCGTCATTGGCTCACGGCGAACACGCACCGAACGGCAAACGGCGCAGAAATTTTTGCACAATTTTTTTCCATAAAGTATCTATCTTGTGACCGAAGAAGGGCCCAGCGGACTTACGGGGAGGGCACAAGACACCTGGGCGCGCCAGGGGGTGCCCGGCGCGCCCTGATGGGTTGTGGAGGCCGTGGGCCTCCTTTTGCGTTGATTCCACCTCCCAAAAATCACATATATTTCAAAATAATTTTCCGTAAATTTTTATTACGTTTGGACTTCGTTTGATATGTATATTCTGCGAAACAAAAAATATGCAACAAACAGGAACTGACACTGGGCACTTGATCAATATGTTAGTCCAATAAATCATATAAAGTATCGCCAAAAATATGTGAAAGTTGTACAATATTGAGATGAGACAATCAAAAATTATAGATATGACGGATACGTATAAGTCGTCACTAGGGCTTTGCATGTGTTGCAACTAGCCGCCTCCACTCGCCGCCGACTGTGTGATCTACCTAGTAGTCCGCCGCACGGTGTTTCTCCTGCACGCGCGGATACCGTGAATGGCGGTGCACTTGCGCCGCTCCGGCGAACCTGTCCGAGGGATCCGATCGGCTACGTGGGAGATCGACGAGGAGGAGACGACTCCGAAGACGCGCTGCCCCAACACTTCTTCCGCTGCACGGCACTGCGCGTCTAGTGGTAACGACCTGTGATCCATCTCTCGTAGCAAGTTCCTGGATGTTCTGCAGGTAGAAATTTTTAATTTGCAGTGGATGCACCCTGCCGTAGATCCCAACAAAGATTTGGTTGAAGCAAAGCTCGCTCTTAGACGAGCTAGGGTACGAATCGAGACTGTCAATTGGATTCCCCCATCCAATTGAAGACAATCCAATTGTTTATAGTTGGTACAAAGAAAAAGGGAAGAGGAAGAGAATCCAATTCGTCCCATGGAACTATTCTATTGTCTCTCTTGAAATCGCCGGCTAAACGCAAAAGACATTGCGACATATTAGGGTGAAAACTACGAAGGGATAACCGAACATCTTGACAAGACCACGAGACTACACTGGACTGCTTACCCACCTTAGTGTGGAGGGGGTTTTATAGGTTCAGAAGAGAAGAGTAGGCAGGAACTCAAAAGCGGGAAACTGTGGCGGGAGATATAGGCAGAAAACGGCGGCACGAGATATATGCGAGAACTCAGAAGCGGGAAAATATGGCCAGAGATATAAGCGGGAAACTATGGAAGAGGGAAACGCTGCTACCGCCGGCTCCCGTAGAGGCAGGTGTGACGTGTCGGCTAGTGTGGCTGCCGTGACAGCCCAGGAGGTCTTTTTTGTAAATCTGGTCCAGAGGTAGTCCTTTTTGTCAATTAGATTAGCCAAGGCGGTATTTTTAACAAAAAAAATGGATGCATGCAGCTGTCAGCTTTGAAAAAGCAGATAGGAACTAATTAGCTTCGTTGAAGACAATTAGTGCTAAGTAGTCACACTAAACTCGACCGGAGCCACCACCAGTAGCCGACTGGCCAGTCGGCTTGGCCGAAGTTGACTGGGTCCTTTCCAATTGGCGACAGCAAAACCGACTAAACCCATTCGGCTTCGCCGGCGCTGAAGGTGTATTATTTTTGCAAATTATCAAAACGGCGTAATATTTCTCAAATTTATTAAAAAAGAGTATTATTTTTTAAAATTTGCCTATCTACTATCACTATAAAAGCGAGAGAGGACGAAGAACCAGATCATCCTATCCATCGAAACATGCAATCTAATGGTCTACATCACTCCAGCATACTAAACACGTTTTACGTTTTAATTACCCACCCTGCCATTACCCTATCTACTCGCTAACAAAACCCGGTACCCCATCGCTCGCCCCTCTCTCTCGCACGTCTCTCTCGCACGCCCGCTCGACCACGCCTCTCTCTCGCCTAACCAACCTCTCGACCACGCCCCGCCGCCGCTCCAACCTCTCGACCCCGCCGCCGCTCGCCCCGCCGGCGCCCCTTCTCGGCCTCGCTGCCGCCCCTTCACGCCGGCGGCCACGGCCCCGACGGGCGTAGCCGCACGCCCCCGACGGTCGAGCGGCACCTCCGCCGTAGGGGGGGCGGGCCGCAACAGCACGCCCACTGCCGGCGCCGCGCCCAAATCCCACGCAGCCGACCGCCTCCGCTCTCTTGATGGGGATCCGCTGCGGCAGTGCCAGGTCGTTCACCATCGCCACCGCAGGCTGTTCACCGCGGACGCCACATGCATGCACCCCGCGGCCGGCCACCGCGCGCCTGGAGCACGCTCTTCCACGTGTTCCCAGTGTGTCGCCGCCGGCTCACCCGAGCGCGCCGCTGATGGCCTTCGGTGCTATCGCAGGCACCAAGACCATCGCTGTGCTGGTAAGTCCTCTCCCCCAGCTGGCGTAGCGCCCGGTTCTACTATCTCTCTTCCATGTCGTTGCAACACCGTCTCTCCTCTGTCGTTGCTGCTGCCGCCACCGTGTTTCTCCTTCCTGCTTCTGCCACTGTCGCTGGAGCTAGCCAGAATGGATCAAACATAGGTGAGTTAAATTTGGGGTGCATCTTTTATCTTGCTTGATACAATCTTCTTCAGTTGTCTTCTAATTTCAGTCACATACATTGCCATGTTCGTTCTAGCACAGCAGGTGTTCGTGTGTATGCCTATGCAATGATAGCACATGTGGTTTCGCGCATGTAATCCTCCTTTGTGTATGCCGATTCGTGATTACCCTTGAGTCAGTAATTCATGCTAAGTAATGGTCTAGGCTTAGATGCTTGAGCCAGTAAACTTACTGGTCAGAATCTCAGATTACTATTTAGCCTTTTCTCAGCAATTTGGAGACATGTCGGCCTGTATCCTTATAATGAAAGGAGGATGAGATTGTTTGTAGCTATTTTTAATGGTATCCTTTGCTATGTTAGGTGGCTTGCTTGATTTAAATATGCTATGGAGGATTACATGGATAATACTCTGCTTAATTTCTTTATTTTGCTTCCCTTCTTGGCGGTCTTCTAATACAGGATGCATGTTTGAAAAAAAGACTCACAAAATTGATATGAAGAAACAACAACCAGAACTTGCTTCAGTAATTTATTCTCCACCAGTGTGTCCTGAATCATTTGTACATTACTAAATTCTATGCTTATTTGTTAGCAGCAAAATGACTAATTCAGTTCTGGTACAATCTTAATACTTGCAGGAAAACCGATCTTCATTAGTCATAAGTAGAGATAAGAAGACTGTTAAGTTTATGGCAAAGTCATATCATTATTAAGTCTTTATTCTTATTGGATCAGCTTAGTAAAAATGATTTCAGTTGTTGCCCTAAATTCGATAAAGGTAGTAATGTGTTGTAGATACCACCACTTGCATGAACAACCAGAATGGCAATAATAAGTGCTATTTATTCATGTCAGCTTACTTTAAATAAATATGTCTTTCATGGAACAGTATGTGTGTGATGGATCTTTTCAAGTTCGATTCATGTTCAATTAGGTGCATATTTTGTGAGAAAATCCCGACGTCCAGCTCTTCAAGGAGAGGAGCCTGCCACCGCCGACGCTGACGTTGCCATGGGTGCCCATCCTTGCTGTCCGATGGAACCACTCAGACGGTCATACCGCGGTCGTCGTCAGAATCATCCGAGTTGATTTAACCAATGTATGTTTGGCAGACCTTTCATCTTTTTAGCAATTGCATCAAACAAGGAATATACCATAACCTATGTTTTTGCAACTTGACAGTTTTGAATCCTCTCTGAATAAGCAGGAAGTTGTATTTGGAAGCTTTCTTGGACTTATATCGTAATCATGGTATATGGCTTGATTGTTTCATGTGGTGCTTGCATAGTATGTGTGTGATGATTTTCCTGAAAGGCAGAAGTTTTATCATGCTATGTTCTTTCAACTTATGTGTAACATTTTGGTTTTCTTATGGACTCAAATCTGATATACTAGACCCAAACCTTTATCCTTCTCCCATTATACACCTAATCTTGTCTGCTCATCATCCAGATTTAAACCTTGCCATTATACACCTAACCTTGTTCGCTCAACATTTTGGAAGCTAGAAATGATGTTCTTTTCAAAAATAAATCTTACTCCTTTGCAGGTGATCTTCGCCACAAGAGCAATGCTAAATGCAGGTTTAATAGAGGCTTCTGAAGGCGACAACTCAATCTCAACAACTGACCCTTCTAATAAACTTTCATGTGTAAACCTATCATTGCAACCTGCAGGTACCTTGGCATGCGTGGATGCAGCCTTTAACCCTTTGGTGGCAGAGAATGAAGCTTCTTTTGGAATTTTTCTCAGGAATGAAGCAACTAAACACTCCATATTCATTCAAGCAACGGCTTTGAATGTTTTTTCAGTTTGCAGGCAGAAGCAATGACGTTACTTCTAGCGGCTTTGGTGGTCAAGGCCTTGGATTCAAACTCTACTTCCTTCTTCTCAGATTGCAGGACCTTAGTCAATGTTGCGGAAGCTAGGAACTTACTTGACAGTCCTGGACATTGGAGAATCAGGCCTATACTTGCAAAGTTCTTCAATCTTACTTCTTGTCTCAACTCTTTCAAGGTCTCTCACATTCCTAGGTATCAGAATATCCTAGCTCATTCTCTGGCAAAGAAAGCTTTCTCAAATAGATCTTCCTCTAGATGCCCTATCCAATGCAGCAAAGTGTCTAGATGTAATTTCAACAAGGCTCTTGAAGCCATCTCTTTCCCTGTGGGAAATCTGATTTCTGTACACTGTTTAGGATGCTAAATTAATAAAGGTTAGCCCTCCTTGAGGGCTACAGTTTGCCAAAAAAAACTGTGTGTAACATTTTGATGTAAGTGATCTGGTGCAGAGGACTACAACAACATGCTCTGTTTGAACAGCAAGCAGGCGGAGCACAGTAGCGACATGATACTCCAAATTTTCACAAATTATCATGGTCAGTGAGTCCAATTATAGCATCTAATAATGTGATGTGCAATTACTTATCTTGTCCATACAGGATGATTTGAACATATATCATATACTCATATATGATAACCCTTTGTTTATGTTTGCTTACCGCTTCTTTATGACATTGTACTGAAGGTCACCAAATTTCACTTTCACTTGTTATCATTTCTTCGGAAATTTTCTCTGTAATTCTAACCTTTTGTACAAGGTTTTGTACATCGTACATATATATCACTGCTTCATAGTTTGGGAGCATAATATGTTAACCATGAAATGGCTATACTGACATTTGTCCTGTTATTTTTTCTGTAATGCTTCCAAATATATTAATGTGTTTGAGACAATTGAATAGGCTTGTGAGCTTTTCCCTTGATGGGCATGGCTTGTTCATAATTAGTTATTTGAGAAGATCAATCTATGCTTCCAAACTAAAATTTGTGCCCACTTGCAAATGGGAATTGTGCCTCCCTGCTGTGTGTGTGACAGTTTGCCTCACGTACTAAACATTTAGTGTAGTCACTTATGAAAGTATTTCTTGTACCAACATGTATAGCATGATAAATCGTGCATGACTTTGCTTAATTGAAAATTAACAGCATACAACTTCTGCATTCTGACTCTTTGTACATGTACAATTGCAGTGTGTTTGAATTGGAGAGGCTTTTGATCACCCCGGAAGAGAGATGCACTTCCAGTGTTGTTATTTTTTTGCCAATATTGCAATATGATTGAAGGTAAGTTTGTGCTCCAAAAATTTCTTTGAGCATCCTCATCTCTAAATTTTGATCTAACTCCCTTACATTTTGTTTCTCGGCTTTTGTCAATAGCTTACACCAAGATATCAAGACCAATTCTAGGATTGCATCTCCACTAATTGAACACATCATAGGGTTGGCTTTGAATCGTAATCAGGTGTAATCTTCTTCTTTCACAGGATGGATGAAGCAACATTAACTTTTATTTGCAACATCACACAATGGTGTGTCTCAGTTTCAATTTATACGTTCTTCTGAAATATTTATTATATTTTTTACTAGCATGATTTTTAATTGGTTAGAGCAACTCCAATGCAGTGACCCAAATGGACACGGATTTTGTCCGCATTTTGTCCATTTGGGTCGCTCGTCCGCCTAGCGGACATGAGACGGACCGTGGATGAACCCAACGCGAGACCAAAAAGCGGACACACAATGTTGCCCGCGTGGAGAAGCCGCTTTCCTCCCGCCGCGACCGCGGCCCGTGCCGCAGCTTGCCGTCCCCCGCTCGCCGCGCCGCCCCTAGCCACATAACCCCCGACTCCTCTCCCGCTCCGGCCGCTCCACATAGCCCCCGACCTCAACACCGTGGAGGAGGACGAGGAGGAGTCCTCGGCGGAGGCGCTGCTGGCCAGGAGC
>NC_041385.1:5034368-5060356 GCF_002162155.2 Triticum dicoccoides | reverse complement strand
GGCCACGGCCAGGCGAGCTCCTCCGTGGCAGCCCAGCGCGGTGTGCCTCGAGTTGTGGCCCAGCCCGCCGCGCTGTCGCCTGGCCCTGAGCTCGCCGCATCGCGGCCTTCCCCCCTCGCGCTGCCGTGCCCTTCCGCCCCCTCTCGCGCCGTCGGGCCCCGCCGCTCTCCCCTCCTCCCAGACCAGCGGCCTACATCAGCAGTTTCTTTGGCGGTGGCAGGATCTGGACCTGCATCGGCGTCGCGGGAAGCCGCCGCCGCGCGCTCCTGCGCGAGCTGCTCCTGCTCGCGGTTGAGCCGGGCCACCTCCTGTCGGCGCCAGGCCTCCTCCTCGCGCCGCCGTGCCCCCCTCAGATCCCCATCGTGGCGAGCACAGCAGGGTGGCGCCACAGTTCCTCGTTGAGTGACAGGAGGAGTAGTAGGAAGTGGGGGTGGGCGGCAAGCGCGGCGGTAGCCTGCGCATGTGGCCTCGCTCCTCCTCGCGGTGGTTGTGGAGGTTGGCGCCAGCTCGTGCGCGCTCACTCCTAGGTGGGACCAGGGGCGGACACGAACGGACGACAACGGTCGAGCAGAGCGTCCGCTTCTTTCCGCGTCGTACCCATTTGTTCCCAGATTTGGGCCAAATGTGGGTCGGGGACGGACAGCAGGCGGACACCTGCGTCCATTTGGGTCGCCCCGTTGGGCCAAGTTTTGTGTCTGGATGATCCAAACGGACAAAATGAGTCTTTGCATTGGAGTTGCTCTTAACGTTTAAAACGTGCGTTGCACCTGCACATTTACTAGTATATACTAAAAAAGAGTGAAATAGGTGGAAAATGATTAGTTTTTAGAGAGAGAGAGCAGCCCACTAAACACAGAGAATATCCTGCAAAACAGACACGACACAACTTTTCAAGAAAAACACACACAACAAAGCAGAGCAAGAGAAAGAACAGAGGCCTCTCCGCCGACACGTTCACGGCCCTGCTCGGCTCCTTCCTCGCGACTCTCTCCCGCTCCCTCTCCCTCTCCCTCCCGTTCCTGCTCGCCGCCCCCTGCCTGCCCGCAACGCTCGTCGCCTCCAGCGCCGCACGCCCCGACCTCCTCGCCGCGCTCCGCTGCTTCCTCTCCCCGGCCTACGACGCCATGGTCGCCGTCATCAACGTTGACTTCACAGCGAAAAAGGCAATTTTTATTTTCTGTATTATAGGTTACTATTCACACTATTCTGGTCATAAAATTGTCTTTTTAAAAGAAGTCAAAGGGGGATTTTTCTTTTTGTGGAATTTTTCTCACTGAGTACAATGAAAGGTCAAGTTTATTTCAAAAATATTTTCAGATTTTTTTGACTTTTTGTTAAATACTAAAAAAAATCATATAGGCTGTAGATGTCCCCATCAAGTCCCCATACACCAAACGTCCGCCTCCCTATAGCAAGTCGTTGGCATGTTGCTAAATTGTAGTTGTAGTTCCTTCTGTCGGCATTCTACATGATGAGTATCATTCTCACTTAAAAATGGAATACTTTTCTTATACAAATCAAAATATGCCTGGTCGCAACTAGCCTAAAGGGGTATTTCAGAATATTACTCGACACACCTGTGTTGTTACTTATGCCTATTTGATTTAGTCATCTTAATTCCCTTTGCTGGACGCTTCTGAGCTGATCAAGCTTAATCGAGTGAGAAGCTTCGCTGATCTTTTTCTGAAAAATGGAGTACCGCATGAGAGTGGGATTAATTGGTTTGCCTGCAGGTAATACGGTTCTATCCTTTTAACCATGATGAAGTACCTTCCATCTTGATCTGATGATGAGAGTGTTGTTGCAGAAACTGGCCTGCCGAGCGAGAGAGAGATGAGGAGGAAGATCGGATCGCGAGGAGGAAGAAGAACGAGTCGGACAGAGAGTTTTGCGCTGCTGAACTGCTTGCAGCTTTTCAGGTCTTTCTGTTATTTATGCAGAGCTCAGAAACGAGTTGCCGAATACAAAGGAGATCACGCCCACGCACACCTAGCCTACTGATCGTGCCATCCCACGATGCTAAGCTTGCGCGAGCAACTACGCCGCCGCCAAATCCGCTGCAGCTCCACGCCATCCCATGGAAGCGGTCTTGCCGGCGCTAACTGAACTAACTGAAGAAAACGAAAACTGAACCGGACGTGGACATACACACGCTTCCGGCCACTTATTCAGCTAATGCAACTTAGTGTAACACTGAACCTAGCAACTAGGATTATACTTCAAATCACCCCATAATCCCGTTGCTCTCACTTGACCTGAATGATCCCAAGTCTGCACCGGAGTTCTGTGAACTTAGCACGTCCAAGTGACTTTGTCAGTATATCAGCCAACTGATCTTCAGTTCGAACATGCTCAACCTCCACTTTCCTTTCTTCAACACACTCTCTGATGTAGTGATACCTCAAGTCAATGTGTTTGCTCCTCTCATGGTGCACGGGATTTTTGCTTAGCTCAATTGCTGATTTGTTGTCGACCTTGAGCTGCACCTTCTGTTTCTCTGT
Source organism: Triticum dicoccoides (assembly GCF_002162155.2). Taxonomy (NCBI): domain Eukaryota; kingdom Viridiplantae; phylum Streptophyta; class Magnoliopsida; order Poales; family Poaceae; genus Triticum; species Triticum dicoccoides. Next base: position 5,057,855 of record NC_041385.1, on the reverse strand, counting down.
TCCAAGCATTTCTGAAACTAGCCCTCTGAGCCAAACAATTTGTATAGCTGCTGTAGCTGCTGCTATGTATTTAGCCTCACAGGAGGATAAAGCGACGATCTTCTGTTTCTGTGAGCTCCAAGTGATGACACTAGGCCCCATGAAAAACACCAGACCTGTCGTTTTCTTCCTGTCTGTCAGATCACCGGCATGATCGCTGTCGCTGAACCCTGTCAGGACAGTCCCTTCTCCTGCCTTGTAGGTGCATCCATAGTTCAGTATGCCTCGAACATACCTCAAAATCTGTCTGATGATCGCCCAGTGTTGCTTCCCAGGTGCTTCCATGAACCTGCTAGCTACACCCACAGCATATGCAATATCCGGGCGCGTATTCACCAGATATCTCAGGCTCCCAATAATGCTGCGATACCTGGTTGCATCGACTGCCTCTCCAGGGTTCTTGACAACCTTCAGGCGATGCTCCATGGTTGTCGAGCTCGAGTTGCAGTCACTCATCCCAGCATCTTCCAAGATCTTGGCAGCATATCCGGACTGACATACGGTGATCATGCCGTGCTCTTGCTTCACTTCAATGCCAAGATAGTAACTGAGCAGTCCAAGATCTATCATCTGGAACAGTTCCTGCATCTGGCCTTTAAACCCTCAATGGCGTCTGCAGAGGTGCCTGTGATGATCAGATCGTCGACATACACCCCCACCAGCAGGAAATCTGAATCATCTCCGCGTCTGTATAGAGCATAATCCAACTGACACCTCGCGAACCCAAGTGACTGCAGTGTGAGGTTCAGCTTGGCGTTCCAAGCCCGTGGCGCCTGCCGGAGCCCGTACAACGCCTTCCGCAGCTTCAGTACCTTTTGAGCATCATCATTGTCGACGAATCCAGCTGGCTGGTGCACATACACCTCCTCCTCCAGCTCACCATTGAGGAAGGCCGAGCGCACATCCATATGGTGCACGCTCTAGCTCCGGTGCGCAGCCATGGCAAGCAGGATGCGCACGGTCTCCAGCCGGGCAACAGGCGCGAAAACCTCATCGAAATCGACCCCTTGCTTCTGTGCATAGCCCTTTGCCACCAGCCGCACTTTGTGCTTGATAACGTTGCCGGCCGGTTCTCGCTTCACCTTGTACACCCACTTCAACCCGATCGCACGGTGGCCTGCCGGGAGCGTGGCCAGCTCCCAAGTGTTGTTGGAGCGGATGGACTCCATCTCTGCCTCCATCGCACTTTGCCATGTTGGCTCCTCTAGAGCATCGTCGACGGACGTGGGCTCCTCTGCAGCAGAGAGACAGAGCCCACTGTACTCCAGCATGCACTCTGGAGCGTGATCGATCACGTACTCCATCGACTTGAAGTGGACAGGCACCCCCTCGACATCGAATGACTCGCCGGTGGGCGGAGTCACCCACCCGTCCTCAGGGTCGTAGAATTTTGGTGTTGGTGTAGACGGACTAGCACTTGCCGATGCTGCCGCACTCGACGCACCCGACGCGTCCATGCCCGAGTCGCCGGACACGGGCGTCCGAGGGGATTGCGGTGGGACTGGTGTGCTCGGCGTAGTTGGTGTTGCAGGTGTTCGCGGTGACCCCACCACCTCGGGCGACACAGAGTAGGTCGTGGTTACGGGCGCGCCTGCGTCGGAGTAGACGACAGTGAACTCACGGGCGCGCGCCGCATCCCCGCTGTCCTTGCTCCAGTCCCAGCGCCGCTCCTCCTCGAAGCGCACATCGCGTGTGATGTATAGGCGCTTGCCGACCGGGTCGTACACCCGATAGCCCTTCGTCCCCGGCTCGTAACCCAGGAAGATACCAGGGCACGATCTGTCCGCCAGCTTGGTCACCCCTGGTCTGACGAGCTTGACATGCGCGACACAGCCGAAGGTGCGGAAGTAGTCCACCGCCGGCTTCTTCTTGCGCCACGCTTCATAAGGGGTAATGCCCTGCAAGCTTCTGGTCGGCGACCGGTTGAGGATGTGGACGGCGGTGCGCACAGCCTCGCCCCAGAACACGCACGGCACGCCCATGGCCTCCATGAGGCTGCGCGCCATCTCCACGACGGTCTGGTTCCTCCGTTTGACCACTCTGTTCTGCTGAGGAGAGTACGGCGTCGTCGTGTTCCTCAGGATCCCCAGTTCTTCACAGTAGGCGGCGAATTCGTTTGAGGTGAACTCGCCTCCTCTGTCTGTGCGGAACGCCCGGAGCCTGGCATTTCCCTGCATCTCCGCGTGTGCCTTGATCTTCTTGAAGTAGCGGAACGCTTCATCCTTGGTTTTCAGTACCTCAAGCCACATGTATGTGCTGAAATCATCAACTATCAACAGGAAGTACTTGTTACCGCTGGCCGTCGCCGAAGTGATCGGGCCGCACAGGTCACCGTGCACTAGCTCGAGCACGCTCTCCGCTCGGTACGGCGACGCGCGCGGGAAGGGCGTGCGGTGCATCTTCCCGATAGTGCAGGCCTCACAGAACTGGTCGAGGTGCGCGATCGCTGGCATACCGCGCACGATGCCTTTCGCACCGAGATCATGCAGAGCGCGGAAGTGCAGGTGCCCGAACCTTGCGTGCCACCTCCAGGCGTCGTCCTGGGCTCCGGCGAGGAGGCACACGGGAGCGGCCAAGTTCACAGCCACGGCGTAGAGCCGGTTGCTCGTCCGCCGCACCCGTGCGAGCAGCAGCCTCTGCCTGTCGTACAGGCAGAGTTCCCCATCCTCGATCACGGCTTTGCAGCCGTGCTCATCGAGCTGCCCAACGCTGACGATGCTTGTGCGTAGTTGCGGGATGTAGTAGACGTCGGTGAGCGCGCAATGTTCTCCGTTGCGGCACGTGAAGAGCACCACGCCACGCCCACAAATCTGCACGACCGAGCCGTCACCAAAACGTACAGTACCTCGTACCGTCTCGTCGAGCTCCGAGAGCATGTCGCGGCGCCCCGTCATGTGATTGCTAGCACCGGTGTCGAGGTACCATCTGTCATCGTCCGTGGCCACGGGCACGACCCGTGCTTCGTTGAGGAAGATCTCCGCGCCCGGTTCACGTGCGCCGCCGTTCACGCTCTCGCCGCTCACTGCCGCGCAGGTGGCCAGCAGCAAGCCCGGCTGCTCGACGTCGACCTGGGCGACGTTCGCCTGTTGGTCCGTCTGCTAATGCTGCTCCTTTTCCTTCTTGCGACATTCCTTGGCCCAGTGACCTGGGATGCCGCAGTAGCGGCAGTTGCCCTTCCGTTTGGCCGTCGCCGAACCACCATTGCCGCGGCCACCGCCCTGGCCACGGCCACCCCCTCCGTGGAAGTTCTTTGCCTTGCCGTTCCCGTGTCCCCGCCCTGCTCCAAAGCCCGAGGACACGCCGCTTTGGTCCAACTGCTTCTCGTGCGCCCGCCACTGATCGATGGTGTACAGCAGCTGCGCGCCGGACGCCGGAGTCTCCTCGCGCTCTCGCTCCTCGACGACAAGGAGCCGGCCACAGAGTTCCTCCAGGGAGAGTTGTTTGGTGTCGACTAGCGACTCGATCGCCACGGCCATCTCGCGGTACGGGCGTGGCACGGTGCGGAGCACCTTGAGGACGGCCTTGTGCTCGTCCACTGGATCGCCGAGCCCCTGCAGCTCGTCGATGATCGTCCTGAACCGCATCACGTATGACTCGATTCCCTCGCCGTCCTTGTACCGGAGCGCCTCATACTCTGAGCGACGAGTTTGAGCCTTGGCCTCGCGCACGCGCTCGACGCCGATCCGCATGGTCTTCAGAGTGTCCCATGCCTCCTTGGTAGTGGCCTTGGCGCCCAAGATCCGCATGAGCTCCGGCGGTACCCCCTTGAGGAGAGCAATCATGGCGCGTCGGTCGTCACGGTCCGTCCCTTGGCCTGTTTCCACCACATGCCACAGCTCATCAGCCTGCAACTGAAGTTTAGTGATCATGGCCCAATTAGAGTAGTTAGTGCGGGTGAGCATCATCGGAGGCGCGCCGCCGCCGCCGTGCACGATGCGCTCCACGACACGCATCCCCGACCCCTCCTCGGTGGAGAGACGGGCCATGGACTTTCCAAGTGCAGAGGCCTCCGCCTTGGCCTCTTCTTCCTCTTCCTTCTTCTTCGCCTTCTCTTCGTCGCTGCCGGCCATCTCTCCGACGGATCAAACACCGCCGGCGCCCAGGATGGATCGAACACCACCAAGGCTCTGATGCCACTTGTTGTTGCAGAAACTGGCCTACCGAGCGAGAGAGAGAGATGAGGAGGAAGATCGGATCGCGAGGAGGAAGAAGAACGAGTCGGACATAGAGTTTTGCGTTGCTGAACTGCTTGCAGCTTTTCAGGTCTTTCTGTTATTTATGCAGAGCTCAGAAACGAGTTGCCAAATACAAAGGAGATCACGCCCACGCACACCTAGCCTACTGATCGTGCCATCCCACGATGCTAAGCTTGCGCGAGCAATTACGGCGCCGCCAAATCCGCTGCAGCTCCACGCCATCCCATGGAAGCAGTCTTGCCGGCGCTAACTGAACTAACTGAAGAAAACGAAAACTGAACCGGACGTGGACATACACACGCTTCCGGCCACTTATTCAGCTAATGCGACTTAGTGTAAAACTGAACCTAGCAACTAGGATTATACTTCAGAGAGTTGATTGTTAGCGGGCTTGCTGATTAGTACTCGTAGTGTGTCACCCAATGTGTCGCCAACTTTGTTTACTACTCCTAGTTACCATTGTTCAGCTGTTCTGCTGTTGCGCTGCAGTGATGAGTTATGTTCAGAGCGATGTTAGTTGTGAATTGTTCTTCGCTCAGTTCCTTTTGTTGGCAGGCTCGTTGGATGCTGAATTTCTGTTAGTTATAAACTACTGTAGGCATTCATAATCAGATCTTGTGTCAAATAGCAGCTGTTGAATTCTTTGTCAGTAAGATCAAAACATGTGATCGCTGCAATCTGTTCCTAATTAATCACTAGTGTCAATGTAAATAATATACTTGCACAGATTTCACAGCAGGGCTGATGGTTTACACTCACACAGAGAGGCAGACTATTGCAACAACCAGCACAGATAGCTGTTACTTTTTCTTATTTTTCATAAGCATAGCAAACAAAACACACAAGCAGCCGAGCTGTGTCTTGGTTCAGTTCAGCCGAGCTAGCCTTGTAGATGCACGCAGGCACACACAGGTAGCTGTTACAATTCCCCACACGCACACACGCATACCAAGCATTCATCAAAGCCACACACACACACACAAATGCAGTCTGGTGGATGCACGCAGGCGTCCACAGCAAAAAGCCGCTCCAATCTCAAACGACACGCACACGCACGGTCCAGGTCTGTGTAGGCAGGCACAAACCCGTCCGTCTCTTATTTGAAATTCACAATATAATAAACGGTGAGAGCCACCATAAGCTCGCACCTAATAAGGCCAATACCAATCCAAGCAGGCACACAAACCAAACCAAACGCATGATCCAGCAGCAGCAGTGTCCATCACTTTCACGTAGTGACAGGGGAAACACCACAGTGCGGAGTTCACCTAGGCGACATACATGAGAGATACAGAGAAACAAGATGGTCAGTAACTAAATGCAGTCAGGAGCAGTGGCAAATGGACTCAGAAGTCATTTGCATGTATAATTAGTACCTGAGGACGGAGACCCTGGGCAGTTTCTCCTTGTAGTAGCGTGAGTGGATCGGCGCCTCGAAGTGCTCGGGGCGGTGGTCCGCGTCCCACTCCAGAGCGTCCCACACGTCCTTCTCCATCTCGACGGTCGGCTTCTTCCTGCCATGGCCACGGGCCCCCACGGATGGCAGCCGGCGCAGGCTCCAGCATCCCCTGATCTTGAGGCTCTTGAGCGCAGGGGCCACCATCTTGACCTCGCATATCTGTTGCAGCTTCGGGAGGTCGTGCAGGTGGATGGTGGTCAGTTTCGGGAATGGTACACCATGGGTAGTTATTTCTTCAGGGTACTCTTCGTCCAGTATGAAGACGTGGCTGAGGTCACCGCAGTGGATGATGTGGATGGTCTCCAAGAAGGGGAAGGAGGAGACCCATAACGGGAGCACGAACTGGAGGCTGGGGCATGAATGCAGCTGAAGGTGCTGTAAATTTTGGAAGGAACTGATATCACATTCACCATATTGATTTAAGTGTGAACCTTTATTCAAAATCCAGCGGGCCATTACGAGATCTGACACGCATAAGGTCTCCAATGCAGTAAATGAGAATGAGTTCCGTGGGAAAACGGTATCCACTTTTGGGCACCTCTCCACGCAGCACCATCTTAGCTTGTGCCAACAACATTCATGAGGCATAATAGCACGTACCAAGACATCATGCACATGCAGGGATTCCACATATGTCCCCATCAGTCGGCGTACATGTTCTTTCTCAAGTTCCCTCTCCACATAGAAGCTTCCTTCAGCAATCTCTACATGTTGATCAAATTTTGTAGTAGGAGGCTGTGGAAAGGCCTGCATTGGGGCAGCGCCAACCATCCCAAGGACATCATTGTACCGGCTTGCTGAAATAAGATGCAGGCTCTCTTGCTCACTGGTGCCAATAATATCCTTCCTGGTTGTTTCAAATTGAATAGTCCCATCGCAGGCAGGTGAGGAGGTGATGCGAATATTAAGATGAACAACTTGTCTAGAATTACATATCAAATGCCACAAGGAGCGAGTAAACCTTGCATCCACAAAAACAGCATGCAGCTGCAACCTGGAAGGTTTATTTTTGCTGATGGATGGTCGAGGACACACGATTCCAGCTCGCGTGTCTACGCACATCAACTCCAAGTCAGAAACACTCTCGTGCAAAAACCTTATTGCACGAAGGTGCTTGCATCCTATTAGAAACAGTCGCTTGAGCCATGGGATTTGCACCACCATAGTCTTGAAGTCAAGTATCTTGATTGATGTTCCAGAGAGGTCTAATTCCACGAGGTTTGGTAGCCAACACAAGAAAATATTTCCCAATCGTGTGCAGCCTGCTAAGGAGATCTTGGATATTATGACATCATTCTTATTTGTTGAGCTGGATGGACGAAATTGTTCCTGAGGTACCTCAACACTCTGTGTCCACTGAGAAGCTGGCCCATATCCATTAAAGCTAAAGGATTCGAGGGAGGGAGGAAGCCCACCAATGCTTTCCAGTCCATCACAACCATCAAGTACAAGCAACCGGAGGCTACTTGCCTTTGATAGACTTCTTGGTAGAATGTTCATGCCACAATTGCCAGACAAGTCCAGTATTTCCATACTTGTCTTATCTATAAAGAAGTTATCGACATCATCTGATGTCTCCCATTCACATGCTGTTTTGATTATCCGGAGCCTCTGGAGGTTAGGTAACCGGCGTTGTAGGTGTGCTATGCACTGCCAACCCATGACTCCCTCTATATTTAGCTCTTTGATTTTGGTCATGAGATCCATCTTTTCTTCAGATAAGATTTCATTCCAGTTTGTGTATCGTAGATCCAGGACCCACAAGCTATACAAAAATAACCAGTCTGTATTATGTTCTCCTTCAATTGTTTTGTCATTTGTACAGTGGTCCAGTCCAAGGAATCTTAGACCATGACACTTCAGGAAAGAAGGTGAAGCAAAATTGAACGCACAACAATAAAGCGTTAGAACGCCAAGCTTGCTGCAATAATCAAAAAATCCACCTGGTAAAGCTCTTGGGGGATTGGATATTTCAAATGCCAAGAAGAAAGATGACGCCTCTGCAGGTATTGCTTTCATCCCATGTACTTCTGCATCTCTCGACGTGACCGAAATCCAACGGTATGGGCCTTCTTCATAGAGATCGCCATCTTTAATTGCCAAAAAAGGAGACTCTGAATGTTCCATGAACATTTTAAGAACATGATCTAGCAGAGAAGCGTCACACTTCAAATTTATCTCTAGATGCAATGCATTACTAATATCCCTTGCTCTTTCCCATTGTATGATCCCATCGCATATCCAATAGTTAGAAGCATGAGAAACCCAATCAAATTTAGTGACGGTGTGGAAAATATAGTGTAGGAATAACTCGTAGAGACAGCAATCTGCAATAATTTTTTGGTCAATGTCCAACCTACATGGGTTGCAAGCAACTATGCTACCAGCTTGTTGATGTAGCAATCCACGAAACTGTGAGCTTGTCAATTTTTCGATAGAGCAATAGAAAAACAACTCAGTAGATCTTAGCTTGCTTGCCACCTTGGATTGGTTATGATGCATGGACATGCAGCTTCCGCTAAAGGTCCATATCACCCTGTTGTCGCCATATCTTGGTAGAGGAATACCCATGGGACCTACGTCAACCTCGTCATCACTCCCATTAAGAAAAATCATCATAAGTTTGATATCCCTCAGGGTCCTATCAATCACTTGACTAACACTATCTATCTCAAGCCTTGAGCTTTCATCATTTCCCCCAAAATCATCATCTACATCTTGCTCATTTAGAATAGCCATTACAGAGCGATCAAGTTGCAGCTCCTCTGCAATTGCCCTCTGCACTCCTCTTCTATTTTTCCACTTTGAGCAATCTATAAGAATTTTTTTGTGAAAGACCTGTTCCGGAGGGGTTCTCCCAGATGGAAGCATTGTAGCTATGGATTTAAGAACAGCGGATGCTCCAAATCCATTCCAACCATCAAAATATATGACCTTCCAGTTACCCAGAATATCATTTAATATTGTCTCCGTGGCGCCGTCAACATCTTTGGCACCGAGCCGCTGAAGTAAAACACGTTAATAAGTGAGAACGCCTTTGGTAGCTGTAACACTAATAATAATTTAACATATACCAATAACGCATCTATGAACAAGCTAATTTGTCGGAATAATCTTTGGTTAGATGCTTAGTCGAGTTGGAGTTTGCAAGTGTTGTCCTTGTCCGAGTGTGATAGGGATTTTTTTTGCGTGTTCTGTACGAGTTTCGTGGTTAATTAGATATTTGGATTGCATGAGGTGGTCTTAGACTCTTACTTTTTTAGGGATGGTTTTAGACTCTTACTAGTTGAGTAGGAGTTGGTTTCAGACTGGAAGTCCTAATCGATTAGGTGTACCTATGTGTGTATAAGCACATGAGTGTGGCGCAGTGCTTTGGAAAGCTTTTGTTGCAGGGAAGAGGCAAAGCAATGGACTGGAACTGAAGATTTGCATATTCTATTTCTTCAAAATACATTAAGTGCTTTGGAATTATGGGGGATGTTCAGAGTTGTACTAATTATCGTGGAATTAAGCTGATGGGCCATGTAATGAAGCTATGGGAGAGAGTCATTGAGCACCGCTTAAGAAGAATGGCAAGCGTGACCAAAAATCAGTCTGGTTTCATGCCTGGAAGGTCGACTGGAAGCCATTTTTTTAGTACGACAACTAATGGAGAGAGGGAGCAAAAGGACTTCCATATGGTGTTCATTGACTTGAAGAAGTACTATGATAAGATACCGCGGAATGCCATGTGGTAGGCCTTGGTGAAACACAAAGTCCCAGCAAAGTACATTACCCTCATTAAGGACATGTACGATAATGTTGTGACAAGTGTTCGAACAAGTGATGCCGACATTGATGACTTCCCAGTTAAGATAGGACTGCATCACCGGTCAGCTTTGAGCCCTTATCTTTTTTCATTGGTGATGGATGAGGTTACAAGGGATATACAAGGAGATATCCCATGGTGTATGCTCATTGCGGATGATGTGGTGCTAGTTGACAATAGTCGGACGGTGGTTAATAGGAAATTAGAGTTATGAAGACAAACCTTGGAATCGAAGGGTTTAGAATTAGTAGAACTAAAACCGAGTACATGATGTGCGGATTCGGTACTACTAGGCGCGAGGAGGAGGAGGTTAGCCTTGATGGGCATGTGGTGCCTCAGAAGGACACCTTTCGATATTTGGGGTCAATGCTGCAGAAGGTTGGGGGTATTGATGAAAACGTAAACCATCGAATAAAAGCCGGATGGATGAAGTGGCGCCAAGCTTCTAGCCTTCTCTGTGACGAGTGAGTGCCAAAAAAGCTAAAAGGTAAGTTCTACATGATGGCGGTTCGACCCGCAATGTTATATGGCGCTGAGTGTTGGCCGCGACATGTCCAACAGTTAGGTGTGGTGGAGATGCGTATGTTGAGATGGATGTGTGACCACACGAGGAAGGATCGAGTCTGGAATGATGATATATGAGATAGAGCTCGGTAGCACCAATTGAAGAGAAGCTGGTTCAACATCGTCTGAGATGGTTTGGGCATATTCAGCGCAGGCCTCCAGAAACTCCAGTGCATAGCGGATGGTTAAAGCGTGCGGAGAATGTCAAGAGAGGTCGGGGTATACCGAATTTGACATGGGAGGAGTCCGTAAAGAGAGGTATGAAGGATTCGAGTATCACCAAAGAACTAGCTATGGACAGGGGTGCGTGGAAGCTTGTTATTCATGTGCCCGAACCATGAGTTGGTCGCGAGATCTTATGGGTTTCACGTCTATCCTACCCCAACTTGTTTGGGACTAAAAGACTTTGTTGTTGTTGTTGTTGTTGTTGTTGTTGTTGTTGTTGTTGTTGTTGTTGTTGTTGTTGTTGTTGTTGTTGTTGTTGTTGTTGTTGTTGTTTGTTTGTTTGTTTGTTTGTTTGTTGTTGTTGTTGTTGTGCATTAAGTGCTTTGGATCCTTTATAGTGAATTTAGACCGTTTCTTGCTAGTTTATATAGTTCATAATCTATCTTGCAAATTCTATTTTATTTAAGGTTTAATATAGTGTATGCATGAATCACGGCGGATTTCAGGTTTGCTTGCTGGATCTGTTCTGCGGCAATGTTGAACGGAAGGGGCTTCTAATGAGGTAGGATGACTACCTCCTAATCCTGTGCAATTTCCCAACGAATACTCTATTTCTCATGATTTAGAAGAACCAACAGTAGCTCAACATTCAATACGCTTGATTAAATGAAGCTATCTTCCGGAGCTTTTTGGTGCACTATTAGATACTCCCATTTGTACACGTTGAGCTTTCTATTTATCATTTGTGTTCTGTTTGTGGCTAAGTCAGTAGTTGAGCTGAATCACTTTCTACCATGAGTGAGAGCACTCCAGTTTGTAAGAAACTAAGAAGCAATGGTTGGTCCATCCACACACAAGATGCTATGAAGACAAGGTGTTTTTACATTGCTGAAATATTTGGTAGTTGCAGGATAGTTGCAATGCAGGGCAGTTAAGAAGCACAAGCTCAGAGATTAACTCTGTTTGGTTCAAAGATTGAATTAAGTTAACTTGTGATCTATTTAACCAGAGCCTCATATTATATTGAGTTGTTTATTAGGAAGCTTTGCTTCTACTCCCTCCGTCCCATAATATAAGAAACATTTTTGACACTATACTAGTGCGCAAAACACTCCTATATTATGGGACGGAGGAAGTATTTATGACTTAATTTTGTCAGCTTTATTTCTTGCACCATCTGGTTGTATATCTTCTTGAGCAGCATACATGGAGTTAGAACTTACTTTTGTCAGCTTTGCTTCCATTTATGACACTAATTGTTGGTGGGGTACAGTGTTCCCTAGTGGTCGGTTATAACACTCTAGTAGGTCCAATCAGGAAGAAAATAACATATAACGCTCTACTAGCTCTATATCATGCACGATTCACGATTATGTAAAAAAATGCCATACACAACCATGACAGGCTCAACAGAATTATTCCTAGCTATTTAATTGTGAACGTAAGATGCACAAAGAGTATTACCAATGGACGAGAACTACTCATGACGAATTACTCTGATAATGACCAATGGAGAAAATCTATTGGAAATTAAATCAATCAATCTCAACCGGTGAGGACTCGATCAAATTCAACCAGTCTAACCCATTGGTCGGAAGATCTCTCGCCTAACCCCCTGCATCCACAATAACAATCACAACATGTTACATCCATTTGTGCTTCGCCCCTGTTGACTAACATAGCAGTGCTGCTTAGTTACATGCGATTTTTTGGCAGAAATATAGTTAGTGGGTACGAAAGAAAGGAAGCCAACAGATGCTAGCTAGAAAGTGCGTACCTTGATGGCCGATAACAGCAGCTTGCCGAAACACAAATATTACACTGAAATTTCCGAAGTACTGCAATCTTTTCCTTCTACTATGGCTGCTGATATCCACCCGAAAACCGGAGCAAAAATGCAAGATACGACTGCAGCCAGAAGCTTCAGACAGCAGCAGCCAAGTGAACCAACTAAAGAGCGCACGATCCAATCTTCATCTGTTGGGGAGACGTGATGAATTCCTCGTTTAAGACCATGAGAGAGAGCGAGAGAGGAGCAACCGAAAGACTTAAATAAATGTTCAACTGAGGAGAACTACTCAGGATGAAATACTCCTTGGAGACCAAGAGAGAAAATCTGCTCTGCAGATTCGATCAGTCTAACCCGTCCGTTCAAGATCTCAGCACCACCTACAAACACAAGAACAAGCACAACATGTTAAATTTGTGCATCGCGATTGTTAACCAGTACCATTACACAACTACATATATAAGTAAACTATGGCGAGGGCTGAGCTCGAGCTGCTGGAGCGCCGTGAGGTTGGCAAGCACCGGCAGGATACGGTGGCACGCTTTGGCGACAGCAGGGGAAAGCATGCTAGCGATGGCGTGAAGACACATCCAACATCGTGACACGTGCTATAGTTCATACCGTCCCACTTGCAGCTGCAGTGACGACTATTGGGACAGGGACAGGAGAGGACCTCATACCAAATACTACAAGGTGTTTTTTTGCAAGAAAACGACACACGTCACACGTGAGCATTCCACTAGCTATCTGGTCCGACGTCGGCTGTTTGTGACATTGGGTGATCATTTCATCAAGTTCTGGGTAGGCAGCTCTAGTTGGGGTCACATGCCAAAGCCATTTCACGACCTACTTTGCCATCCAATGATCTGTGAGATAAACGTGCCGTATATAGCGCTCTAACTATCTAACAGCTACTTTAGTCATGCATGATTCGGGGTCGATACAACAACAATTAATGGTAGACGCATCCATGAAATGTTCAAGAGAATTACTAGCTCCCAGCTAAAAGAAAACCATGTTTTGTGAACGTAAAACATGTAATATTACTTTGTGGACGTATGCACAAGAGTGGTTACCGTGGATCGAAGAGAACTCATGATCTTTGAAAGACCAAGAAAGAAAAGCAGCAGCAAACTTAACCAATCATCAACTGGTGACTAGTACTCATGATGAATTCCTCCGCCCAAGACCGAGAGAGAAAAGCAGCAGCGGAACTTAATAAATCTTCATATGCTGAGAATTACTCGGGATAAATCTTCCTCAGCTGCAAATCTGATGAATGTAACCCATCGGTTCAAGATCTTGGCACCACCTACAAACACAGACACAACAATTAACAAGCACCACATATTAATTTTGTTCTTCACCATTGTTAACCAGCAACAGTAGTCCAGTACTCAGTTACATATATATATACACAATTTTTCTTTTGGTGGAATAATAATTAGCTTAGAGGGCATGAAGAAAGCAAGGCAGCAAATGCAAATGTGTGTTAGTGGCTACCCATTACATGCATACCTTAACAGCAGACAGCAGATGAGAAGCCTGAGATAGCAAAAACTTGGATTGAAAATTTTGAGCTAATCCTATCTGCTTCCTCAATTGTTAAACAGCTAATGCATGAGTGCGAGGCTTTGCCCTCAGAAGCTGCAGAGCAATGAAATTGGCTCCTCCTCTCTGCTTGCGACTAAAAAGTGCATGATTCCTTGCTTGATACCTCCTCCATATTGATGCAGCTGCTGCTTTGTTTCTGGCTTCCCCCCTTTCCTCTTTGCCAAAGCATAAAGCAACGTATGTATGCTGCTGCTTTGTTTTTGCCTTTTCTTTTTTCTTTTCCAAAACTGACTGAGATGCAGCTGCTCTTACAGGTTTCATTTTTGGGATAATTAGATTTATGCCCCTAGTTGTGTCCCACTCGTCTGTTTTACCCCTAATTCCCAAAAGTCACAGGTTCTGTCCAAGTCACTTAGCTCCTCTTATGCATTTGCCCTTTGACCGTTTGACCGTCAGTTTGAAAACTTCATAACTAATTCATACTAAATCAGAAAAATGCAAATAAGATACCAAAATATTCAGAAAAATATCACCTATATGTCAGTGTCATTTGCATTCATGAAAAAACTGTTGGAAACTGCCCATCCGAGTTTTAGCTCTTATGCTACCACCATGAATAGTAAAATCTAAAAAAGTTCAAAAAAATTCAAAAAAAAAATTGGCGGCAAAGAATGACAAATGTTTTAAGTGTCTGCCAACTTTCATTAGGAAATAACATTCGTGGGTGCCGTGGCAAAAAAAAAACAATCAGCACTCCAAAATAGATTATTTTTTTGCCACGACTTCCACAAATGTCGTTCCCTAATGAAACTTGGCAAGCACTTAGAATATTTGTCGTTCTTTGCCACCATATTTTTTTTGAATTTTTTGAAGTTTTTTTAGAGTTTACTATTCATGGTGGTATCAAAAGAGCTAAAACTTGGATGTGCACTTTCCAACACTTTTTTCATGAATGCAAATGACACTGACATATAGGTGATGTTTTTCTGAACATTTTGGTATCTTATTTGTATTTTTCTGATTTAGTATGAATTAATTATGAAGTTTTCAAACTGACGGTCAAACGGTCAAAGGGCAAAAGTATAAGAGGAGCAAAGTGACTTGGACAGAACCGATGACTTTTTGGGAATTAGGGGTAAAACATACGAGTGGGACACAACTAGGGGCATAAATCTAATTATCCCTTCATTTTTTGCTTTTCCTAAAGAGGATTAATTCCTGCAAATGCTACAGATTTCCACGGCGTTTTGTGCTGCTAGAGATAGCTTTTGTTTCCTGAGCTCCCTAACTTCCTATGTCCCAGTTCAATCTTTGAACAACAATCAATCTAACAACATTATATATATTATCATTATTAAAACGAATTTCCTTCTGATTTCGATTTTGTAACTGTTCAGAAACATTGAAGAAGAAATTTATGATAAAAAGCTTGAACTTGGCTTTGTGTCAAATCCAGACCATTTCTTGCCTTTTTTAACTTCTGAAAGCACTCCTGATTATTTGTGAAGTATGAAAGCAATGGATTTTCAGTTTTTCTAAGTCATCCAACTAGTCCAAGAGCATCAATGCAAAGCTACCAGAATCCACCATTTTAAATCCAGTCGAAAAAATGAGGATGTTATTGTTATCTCCTCGACAACCACCTCGACATGCATGCACATGTTTACCTGATGTGTCACTATCAATTACTCCCTCCATTCCTAAATATAAGCTTTTTTTTTAGAGATTCTAATATGAACCACATACGGAGCAAAATGAGTGAATCTACACTCTAAACTACGTCTATATACATCCGTATGTAGTCCATATTGAAATCTCTAAAAAGACTTATATGTAGGAACCGAGGGAGTACATTAGTAGCACTGGCTTCAGAAGCTTCTGTGAAAAAGCGCGCACTTGCTGGACTCTGAGCCTGTTAGTTTTATTTAGACATGTGGTGAATCCATTGGCACTCTGTACTCACTGTCAGAAAACAAACATCAGTTCAGGCTCAGAGTATCTGAACACATGAATCGCTCAAAAGATTTATATGAGGAGCTCAATCGAAGATTTAAGGTCACATAGACACCAAGGTCAATGCATTCACGCATACACAACCAGGGGAGATGCTTCTGCAATATTACAGCACTTGCTTTATTTTCAAAAGCATAAGAGCAAACAAACGAGCCAGTTCAGGAAGGGTAGATGTGTTTCACGCACAACCAAATTTTTCTTTGTTCAGACACATATGCATTGCAAACACTTGAATCCCTCCCGCGCCGCCCCCGCGAGGCGACGGGGAGGGCGACCAGATCCCGTCGAGCGCCCCCCTCCTCCTCCTCTTCCCCTGCTCCGCCGCCGCCAGAGGGCACGGCCGGGCAAAGCCCGACCGGTGCCGGCGGCGGCGGGGCGCTGGCATCCTCCTGCTCGAGGGGGCTGCGCGGGCGTGCTTCTTCGGGCCGGTGCATCGCGCGGCGGTGGGCGCGGCGGCGCGGGTTGTGCGGGTGTGGCGGCTCCGCGTTCTGGCGGCAGCGGCGCGCTGGTGCAGCTTGCGTGGCGGGCACTGCGACGACGGGGCGTGCCCGGGCTGCATCGGCCAGATCCGGCCACCGGGCGGCGCGGGCTGTGGCGGCGTGGGCTGGAGGTCGTCGTCCTGCTGGCTGGCGGCAGCGGCGGCTGAAGGCGGCGGCGGATCCTGCTCGAGGTGCGGCCTTCGTGGCTGCGGTGGGCGGCGGATCTGACGCGGCGGTGGCAGTGCTGGGGGTTGCGAGCGAGCCGGGTTCCGGCCAGATCCGGCTGGATTTGTCGCCGGGGACCCGGCTAGTGGCGCAGGGCGGTGGCCGGAGCGCGTCCTGGTTGCGGATGCTGGCTGGCTCTAGCCAGGGCGCGGCGGCGCGTGTGTGGTGGCGGTGGCGGCGCAGGTGTGGTGGCCGATCTGGTGGCTGCGTGGCCGACGGACTCAACGACTGGAGTCCGGCGGGCGGCGCGGGATGGGCAGTAGCCTGGTGTGGCTGCTGCTCCGGCCGTGGAGGGATCCACGGTAGCTTGGCATGTCGGCTGCGGCGGCGGCTGACATGTTTCGGCGTCGGTTCGACCGTAGGCGGCGTGTGGCGGCCTTCGATTCCTCTCCCCGTCGCCCACGCACCACTTCCGTCGAAGGACTGGGCTTTTCTCAGCTGTGGTTCATCGCCCGTCTCGTGCCCGGCAGCAGGACCGCGCCTGTCTCGCGCCCGGCAGCAGGACCACGCCTGTCTTGTGCCCGGCTGCAGGACCGCGCCTGTCTCGCGCCCGGCAGCAGGACCACGCCTGTCTCGTGCCCGGCTGCAGGACCGCGCCTGTCTCGCGCCCGGCAGCAGGACCACGCCTGTCTCGTGCCCGGCTGCAGGACCGCGCCTATCTCGCGCCTGTCTCGCGCCCGGCAGCAGGACTGCGCCCATCTCGCGCCTGGCGGCAGGACCGCGCTAGTCTCGCGCCCGGCAGCAGGACGGGCCGATGGCGGCCAGTTGGGGGCAGCTCAGGGGTGCGAAAGGCGGGGCCTTTCCACCCGTCTCTATAGGTGGCGTGGCGCTGGGTAACTGGTGAGGTGGCGTCGAGGTCTTGGATTCCGGGGTGGCGGCCCTGGTGGTGGTGTCGTGGTGTTCATGGGCAAAGCCCGTGCCTTGGTGCTGCCCGGTGACCATGGTCGTGTGGGCGGCATGGTCGCCGGGGTGTGACGTTCGGTGGCGGTGAGTATGGGCCGGGGTGAAAACCTGCCCTTTCTTCGGACGGACCGGCGGCGGCGAAGCTCGCTCCCTTCCTGAAGGCGTCGTCGCGGCCATCATTGCCCAGTGTTGCTCTAGGGGAAACTCTGACTCTCGGGTCGGGCGGTGGCGGCGCTCCGGTGTCGTTTCCTTCCTGAAGGCACCGCCTTGGAGCCCACGGTTCGTCATATGCGGCTTCATCTCTTCGCGGTGGCGTGTTCATGGGCGAGGACCCGGCTGCTCTTGTAGTGCTTGGGGTGGTGTTGCTGCGCTCAGCACTTATGTTTCTTGCCTTGGGTGTGTGCGTGTGTTGTGGTGGCGTGCGTTTGTACCGGGTTGTTGTTGGTTGTTGCTTTATATATAAAACGGGGCGAAAGCCTTTTTCGGTAAACACTTGAATCATATACCGAGCAAACTGTTGGAACCTGGCATGTGTTCTTCAGATTTCAGAGTGATGTTTTCTAACAAATTGTTGCATACTTTGTTAAACTAAAATTTATCTTATTGGCACTTTACATGATGTATATCACTCTTTGTTTGTTACTCCCTCGGTGCTAAATATAAGTATTTTTAGTGATTTCAATATGAACAACATACAGATGTATATAGACGTATTTTAGAGCGTAGATTCATTCATTTTGCTCCATGTGTATTCCATATTAGAATCTCTAAAAAGACTTATATTTTGGAACGGGGAGAGCATGTATTAACATTTTGTGAATGCATCGGTATTCTGTGAACACTATCATCAGTATAGTATAAAACACACACCGAACTGAGTTCTAAAACAAGAGAAGAAAACATTAGTTCGTGGTGAAACATTCAGAATAGAAAAATCATGCCACAAACTTCGCACAATGAGACTGGTAAATGCAACACATGTGTAGCTTTGCTGCTGCTCTTTTTCTTCTTCTCAAAATCATCACAAACAAAGCACAAGGGCAGCTAGGTTTATTGATGCATGCATAAGTGCACGAGCACATATTACATGGCAAATAAGCCACACTCAGAAGCAGCTAGCTATGTAGATGCACGCAGGCTCACATAGTAGGCAGCTGTTACCATTCCACACATAGAAAGCAAGCACTCACTAAAACCACACACAGAAATGCAGCCTGTGGATGCACACAGGCAAACGCATACCACAAACACACCGTCGGTACGCGGTCGCAGGCACAAACATGTCCGCTTCTTATTTCAATGCCACGACAAAGGTGAGAGCCACCATAAGCTCCCACATAAGAGGCATAGGCAACAACACCATACAACAGTAATCCAAGCAAGCACACAAAGCAAACGAAATGCAGCTGCACAAATGTCCATCACCAGAGTGTCCAGCAGCAGCAGCAGCAGAAGTGTCCATCACTTTTCACGTAGCGATGGAAGAAACACCGCGGGGCAGAGTTCACCTGGGCGATGTGGGAGATTGAGAAACAAGATGGTGAGTAAGTGAAAGCATGCAAACATGAGCAGCGGCAGAGCTATTATAAAGATGGATTTGGCATTCCGCATATATTTGACATACCTGAGAACGGAGACCCTGGGTAGTTTTTTCTTGTAGTAGCGCGAGTGGATCGGTGCCTCAAAGTGCTCAGGGCGGTGGTCGACATCCCACTCCAGAGTGTCCCACGCGTCCTTCTCCATCTCGATGGTCGGCTTCTTTACTCCTGGGCCACGGCCCCCCACAGATGGTAGACGGCGCAGGCCCCAACATCCCCTGATCTTGATGCTCTCGAGTGCAGGGGCCACCATCTTGACCTTGCATATATTCTGCAGCTTTGGAAGGTCGTGCAGGTGGATGGTAGTCAGCTTCGGGAATATTAGACCCATGGTGACTATTTCCTCTGGGTAGTTTTTGTCCAGTACAAAGACGTGGCTGAGCTCGTCGCAGTAGATGATGTGGAGGGTCTCCAAGCTGGAGAAGGAGGAGAACCACACCGGGAGAATGCACTGGAGCCTAGGGCAGAAGCCCAGTTGTAGGTGCTCTAAATTTTGGAAGGATTTGACATTGGTTTGCTTATAGAGTATAGTTGTACTCGAAATCTTACGGGACATTAGGAGATCTAACAACTCAGGCTGCAAATGAGGAAAATTGTAGGAATCTCTAAAGATACTGGTATCCAACTTGGGGCACCTCTCCATGCAGAACCACCTAAGCCCCTGCCAAGAGTGCTCAGGCAGAATAAAATTTACCGAGACATCATGCACATGCAGGGATTTGGCATGTTTTGCTATCAGGTCGCCTAGTCCTTTACCCTTTTCTAGTTCCATCTCCATGTGGAAGCTCCCTTCAGCAATCTCTACATGTTGATGAAACTTTGTGGTCGGAGGCTGTGGAAAGGCCTACATCGGAGCAACGCCGGCCATGCCAAGTACTTCACTATACGGTCCTGCTGGAATAAGCTGCAAGGTCCCTTGATCAGTAGGACCATCCTTATCCTTGCTGGTTGCATCAAATTGAACAACCCCATCATACGCAGGTGAGGAGGTGAGGTGGATACTAAACTCAATAGCATACATACTTGGACCAGCAAAATGGAACAGATCTATCAAGGAGCGAGCAAACCTTGCATCCGTAAAAACAACATGCATCTGAAACCCGAAAGATTCTCTTTTTCCGATGGCTGGTCGAGGACACATGTGATGAGTACCCCCCCATTCTAGGACACTGTCAGCAGCCCCCTGAACTAGTCTTCAAGTTGGGGACGCTTGCTCGGTTCTTCCAAGCTGTTCACATGGTTTCTTGAGAGTGGAGATCTTTGAGGGTTTCAAGCAAGTGACTTTGCTTTACTTGTTACACTTGGATGGTGTGCGCTTACTAGATGGTTAGGAGTCACTCGAGATCCTTCAACCATTATATTGTTAATGAATCAAGTGTTTAGAACCGAAGATTCCCTACTTCATGAAAATCTACCTCATGTGCGGCTTGACCTTTGTAGTCGATAAGCCATGGTCGAATAGGTTGGCTTGCACTTGGTCGGCCCTTTATGGTCTTATGGTCTTTGTGATGTGAAGCCTCCACCAACGTGGAGTAGGATATCGCTAACTATCTGAATCTGGGTACAACGTCATCGAGCCCTTCTATGTTTGCATCCATGAACTCTACTTCGTATTACAATGCAATGCCTTGATGCGCCTTTTTGTTTGCCTGTCTTATCGTAGAATTGCATGCTGGACAACCTTGTTAAAGAATAGTCTCGCCATTGATATATGTACAAATACGAGACACAATTCTTTGTCAAATATTATCCGGCTGTATCCGATTAATTATTGGAAGATATGATCACAAAAGAACATTTGTTGGTCCCTTTATACTACAAAATAATCTCAAAAGGTCTCCACAAATAATGATCGAATGGTATCCTCAAGGTTGCGACAGTTGGTAAAGTTGTCATCTTTGTTATACATGAACTCCATTGTTCTCGTGAGGTTGAATATCACCTCAATCAACTTCCTCGGCTGGCCACCATCATACTCTAGCCACTCGGCATTGAAATCTTTCCATGATTCCTCCTTTAGCTCTTGTATCTTCTGACATGCTATTTTCATAGTGACATCGTGTTGTTTCATGTAGCTGTCCAATGTCGAAGCAACATGAGGTGTCATCTGTTCTCGCTGCAAACACACGTTAAATCTTAAATAATAGATTAAACAATATATATACATGCATCTATGTCCGCTCTTTGGATGAAATTAATTGTTGTTTATTACCTCATAGGTCATGATGTCATCTAATAGTCTGACAATTATGCAAAGCTTTTGCAAAATTTTAGGTATAGTTGAAACCCATTCAAAAGAAGCCTTTGTTGCTATATCATCCATTCCAACAAGTGAAGTGCAAGCCAGTAGATGACATGCACTAGTCTTTGCTGAGACCTGCAGATGCTCTTCGACAGATACTGGGATAACATTTTCTTCACGCATTTTAACCTCTTTGTTGTAATTTCTAACCAGATCTACTATCTGCAGATTGGAACATGACACCCATATATTTAATTTTTTTGAAAGAATATGTTTTACAACACTAAGAACATAAATGCTATTGTGATTTATCACCTAGATACAAGTTATTCAATGTAATTGTGTTATTTTAAAATAGTGTTTTTGAGGAAATAAGCACAAGACATACACAATGTAAAGGCCACTTACGAAGTTTTTAAGGTAGGTCATCCGATATTTCTCCTCCGGTGCTAGCTCGTTATCGATTATCTCATAGCTTTCCATGATTTTTCCAAATGCATATCCCATGCACTCCGGGAGAACATGACCCGCTTTCGGATCCCAACTGGACATGAATGATCTATAATATTAAAGTTAAAGCAGAACGAAATGAGTGTTGCAGATTCAACAATTTTACTTCAGAATTTAATGGTGAAAATTCACACATGCATTTGAAGTTGATACGTCAAAAAACACATGAACCATGGAAATTAAAATAAAATAAAATATTATGTGAAAGTTGCATGAGAGTTTTAAAATATCTTTATATAACAAGCTAATGGTTTTGGACTTTGTACGAACTGCCACCACGAGTAGCCAAAACATTGCCAAGGCATATGTGTTTTTTGGTTGCATAAAGTGATATTACCTTTTTTAGCTAACTTGGTAGCCGAAATTGCTAATGGAGCTCGAGCTCCATGGAACCCTTCATTTGAAAAATTTAAAAATAAAAAAATTTAGGGTTTAAAAATTATGAAGAAAATACACACATACGTATGGATGTATACTACTTGTGTGCAAAGTTTGGTGGCAAAATAATTTTATGCGAGCTACACAAAAATGACAAAATCACGTATTTCTAGCACATGTAGTATTCACTATATAAGTACATGTCTCACATCAAAACATATTTAATGATGAAATTTTACACACATCTAGTATACATATGTACTTGTGTATATTTTCAGATTCTTTTGAAACTTAAAATGTTGATTTGAATTGCTGAAATTTTTGGGTTCCATGGAGCTTGAGAGCAAAAATTCCACTCACTTGGTAGTATCTTTTTCACTCTACAGTTGATCCTAGTTAAAGATTTGAATTTTATAAAATGAGAATAAAAATAATTCTCACAAAATATGAGTATAGAAAATGTTTGCCAAGAAGTTCCCGACCTTTCTACCCACTGGGTAAACAACTCACACTCTTCTTTGGTTCCAAATGAATCATAAATATCATCAAAAATGGATGTAGTATAAATCACAAGCGTAAGTATTATTTGTCCCCGTGAATAGTTGGGTGGGTAGTATACTCCTAACATCCACAAATAACACTCCACGAGTCTATCTCGAGCAAACGGGAGCCTTGAATGAATGTGCAGATTATTCCACCACCTGCACATTTTTTAAAATTTTTAAGAAGATATATAAAGCATAAAACTTAAAAATTCATCAAAGTAATGTAGATCAAACTTAGGCCAAAAATCTACTTCTCAATAAGTTGTGACATAAATTCATGATTTCTATGGTTAAGATATGGCAAAATCGTTGAAATAATGATAGTAATTTCACCTTGTAGTGATTTTCAACTCTTGTTGATACTGGTGTTGCATCATATTGAAATTCATCTTTGCAAGTTCCAATACAAATTTATTCATTGTAGCTTCTTTCTCATATGTAGAGATATAGATCTTAGCATCATAAATTGCAACCCTTCGTGGGAGGGGTATCTCAAGTGCACATTGAATTTCATGTGCCAATAATCCTTCCAGATATGGCAATTTTGATTCTAAACTCTTTTTGGTGAAGGATATATGTGACACCCGGGTAATTAAGCTACAGTGATCCTCTGCTAATGGTGCCACGTCACCTCGTTTATAGTTGCTAATCTCGAGTTAGTTCGAAACCAATTCAAATTCAAATTCAAAATTAGGCAAACAATAAAAGTTTTCAAATATTAAAACTAAAATGTTCGGAGTGAACCAAATAATACATAGGTAATTATGGAGGTGAAACCACATTTTTATAAAATGTTTAAAGGCTCTAAACTAATTAAAATAGCAACTATGACAATTAATTAAATGCCTTTTAAAAATAATAATAATGCAAACTATTTTAATTAGGTGTCAAACTTTTGGGGCAGTAGAATAAATTATAACATTAAATTAGGAGTTGTATTTATATTTTATAAAACAGAAATTAAAAGAAAATAGATAAAGAAAAGAAAACAGAAAACAAAACCAAAAAAAAAAGAAAAAG
>NC_041385.1:5028260-5033539 GCF_002162155.2 Triticum dicoccoides | reverse complement strand
CGCCGTCCCGCCGTGGCCTCACCGCTGTCGCCTCCGGCGGCCGGCCTCGCCGTGCCCTGCTATCGCCGGCGCCCCCCTGGTGGCCCTGATGGGCGCGTGCCCGCACCCGCGCCCAAAACCGCTATGGCCCCCTGGGGCCTATGACATATGGGCCCCGCCCATAGAACATGTTTAAAAAAAATAGAATTAAAAGAGTTTAAAATAATATTAATAAAATTAATAATTAATTAATTAGTGAATTAATAAGTTAATTAACCCTGTTTCATTAGTCTAATTAACCTGTTAGCTTAATTAAACAGTAATTAGTTTAACTAAATCCTAATTAACCTAACAGAGTATGACAGGTGGGTCCCGTTGGACCCACGCGTCAGTTTGACCCAGTCAACCCCTGTTGACTGCTGATGTCAGCCTGACGTCATGCTGACGTCATAAATCCATTTTCCGAATTAATTAAATAATTAAATAAATTCCAGAAATTAATAAAATCTTTAGAAAATCATATCTTTTAATCCGTAACTCGGATGAAAATACTTTCTACATGAAAGTTGCTCAGAACGACGAGACGAATCCGGATACACGGTCCGTTCGTTCGCCACACACCCCTAACCTATCGAACTCGCAACTTTCCCCCTCCGGCTCCTCTGCCCGAAAACGCGAAACACCGGGAATACTTTCCCGGATGTTTCCCCCCTTCGTCGGTATCACTTACTACCGCGTTAGGGCACACCGAACACTGCGTATTGCCTTGTTATATCTTGTGATGCTTTGTTTGCTCTGCATTCATTATTTCTTCCCCCTCTTCTCTCCGGTAGACTACGAGACCGACGCCGTTGCTGCCCAGTTCGACTACGGAGTTGACGACCCCTCTTTCTTGCCAGAGCAACCAGGCAAGCCCCCCCCTTGATCACCAGATATCGCCTATTCTACTCTATACTGCTTGCATTAGAGTAGTGTAGCATGTTACTGCTTTCGTTAATCCTATTCTGATGCATAGCCTGACATTGTCGCTACATCTGTTGATACCTTACCTGCAATCCTATATGCTTAGTATAGGATGCTAGTTTATCATCATTGGCCCTACATTCTTGTCAGTCTGCCTTGCTATACTATCGGGCCGTGATCACTTGGGAGGTGATCACGGGTGTATACTATACATACATACATACTATACAGATGGTGACTAAAGTCGGGTCAGCTCATTGAGTACCCGCAAGTGATTCTGACGAGGGGGCTGAAAGGACAGGTGGCTCCATCCCGGTAGAGGTGGGCCTGGGTTCCCGACGGCCCTCGACTGTTACTTGTGGCGGAGCGACAGGGCAGGTTGAGACCACCTAGGAGAGAGGTGGGTCTGGCCCTGTTCGGCGTTCGCGGATACTTAACACGCTTAACGAGATCTTGGTATTTGATCTGAGTCGGCTACGAGCCTATACGCACTAACCATCTACGTGGGAGTAGTTATGGGTATCCCGACGTCGTGGTATCAGCCGAAGCACTTCAGACGTCAGCGACGGAGCGGCGCGCGCCGGATTGGAACGTAAGCCTGCTCTTGTATTAAGGGGGCTAGTTCCGCTTTCGGCCGCGTACGCAACGTGCAGGTGTGCTATGGGCGATGGGCCCAGACCCCTGTGCGCTTAGGTTTAGACCGGCGTGCTGGCCTCTCTGTTTTGCCTAGGTGGGGCTGCGACGTGTTGATCTTCCGAGGCCGGGCATGACCCAGGAAAGTGTGTCCGGCCAAATGGGATCGAGCGTGCTGGGTTATGTGGTGCACCCCTGCAGGGAAGTTACTCTATTCGAATAGCCGTGATCTTCGGTAACAGGACGACTTGGAGTTGTACCTTGACCTTATGACAACTAGAACCGGATACTTAATAAAACACACCCTTCCAAGTGCCAGATACAACCGGTGGTCGCTCTCTCTCAGGGATACGAGGAGGGGATCACCGGGTAGGATTATGCTACTGGAGATGCTACTTGGAGATGCTACTTGGAGATGCTATTTGGAGGACTTCAATCTACTCTCTTCTACTTGTTGCAAGACGGTGGCTGCGAGAAGCGTAGTCTCCGACAGGATTAGCTATCCCCCTCTTATTCTGGCATGCTGCAGTTCAGTCCACTGATATGGCCTCCTTACACATATATCCATGCATATGTAGTGTAGTTCCTTGCTTGCGAGTACTTCGGATGAGTACTCACGGTTGCTTTCTCCCCCCTTTTTCCCCTTTCCTTTCTTTCTGGTTGTCGCAACCAGATGCTGGAGCCCAGGAGCCAGACGCCACCGTCGACGACGACCCCTACTACACCGGAGGTGCCTACTACTACGTGCAGCCCGCTGACGACGACCAGGAGTAGTCAGGAGGATCCCAGGCAGGAGGCCTGCGCCTCTTTCGATCTGTATCCCAGTTTGTGCTAGCCTTCTTAAGGCAAACTTGTTTAACTTATGTCTGTACTCAGATATTGTTGCTTCCGCTGACTCGTCTATGATCGAGCACTTGTATTCGAGCCCTCGAGGCCCCTGGCTTGTATTATGATGCTTGTATGACTCATTTATGTTTTAGAGTTGTGTTGTGATATCTTCCCGTGAGTCCCTGATCTTGATCGTACACATTTGCGTGCATGATTAGTGTACGATTGAATCGGGGGCGTCACAAGTTGGTATCAGAGCCGACTGCATGTAGGAATCCCCCTTTCCAACTCCTTGGCCGAAGTCGAGTCTAGTCGTTGAAAAACTTTTACTAACATGGCTGTGTGGCCCATGGGCCCACGTCGCCATTGGGTGGTATTAGGATCTTTTATTCCTCGACCTTTACTCTGGGATTCTGAACCCTCTTCTATTCGGGTTAAACGATTTTTACTAAAAACTAACTTTAGGTTCTCGAAAATACTTTCTCCCGGAGAGCCCCTTCAGTCCAGATGGTCACCGACTGCACCAGAAGATTTCGGAGATACTCTTTGATATTCTCTCGAGACTTTGTGCCCATCACTTTTGCTATTCCCGACCACCGATAAATCCTTATGGAAAACTACTTACACTTGCCATTCATACGATCATTCCCCATTGATCTTGTTATTACAAGATACCCCGAAGTTTTCTCTATTGTTCCGAGAATACTTTGTGCCTACTACCTAGCAGTTCTTTGCCACATGAATACCCCTTCAAATAATTTCTCGCACTTATCGAGTATCCACTCATCCCCAGTTGATTCATGTATTTCACAAAAGTCTTCAAAATACCATTCGACCTTCCGAAAATCCTCAGCAACCTATTGCTCTGGAATTTCTTGTTTGCTTTCATTATGATTAATCCCATAAGTATAGAAATCTTATTGACATTCCTTGTCACTATCATTTTGAGTCTGTTGACTCAATATGTTGCGAATACACGCAATCATCATTGATCCTTATAAATTACCTTTCCGGCTGAGCTTCCATTCTTTTAACTGGAATTGGTTCTCGACCAATCCAATTGTCGTTGATTGTACCCTAAGGCTATTCAACTTATCCATCCCTAATCAGAGCATTGCTTCTGCTCCCTTGATTTGGAAATCATATTCCTTTGCATTTGACAATTGAGTTAGTCAGTTGTTTCTATAATCTAATCTCCTTGCATTCTTCTTCCTCTAGTTGAGTACCGATACTCGTATCAGATCCTTTGTGGACCATCAAGTCCTTTGTTGGATTGTTATCCGACAGTGTCCTTCACATTTGATCACCTTGTGAGTTCTTCCCCTGATACAAAATGCCTTTGTTAAGTTGTATCCTCTGCTTGGCCAACCATGCTCTGCTTTCGGGCTTGTGTTATTTACTCTTGAAACTTGTGGTATATGCTTCTAAGAAGCCCCTATGGGTTGAACATATGCCTTCTCTAAACCGTGTGAACCCGAAAGTTTTCACGAGTCATACTCTTCTGGTGCTTCACCAGATAAAATTTCAACACTGCAACTTCATCGAACGAGAGAAGTGAATGAAAGGTTGTGCATTGGAGAAGTGGGAGTCGACCTTGAACTTGTGTTCATGCCCATGGACACGATGTAGATCTTATCATTAAAGCTTCTCTTAAATTAATTATTCCTTTGGTATAAGTTCATCTTATATCTGGGATCTGGCCTTTTGCAATCGTGGTTCCGACCATGTTCTCCTTTAAATTACGTTTCTCGTGCAGGTTTAAGCACTTGTCTTCTGTAGAGCAATACCCCAGTCCAACCTTTACTTTGATCTTGTGTTGAGTATTACCCCCCTGGTATCTCGAGATTATCATGGTACTGCTTAACTTCTTATGAGTTCTTCATCAAGTGCTACCTTACCACTGATTCCAATTTTTCACGGGCTCTGAGTTATTAAACACTCAAAGACACCGATAACTGAACCGAGTCCGCTCTACGGTTCAACAACTTTTCAGTAAGCTTCTATTAGTACGAGTTTGTACCCGATCACGCCATTCCTAGCCTGTTTGGCTATATCATTGTCGTGACGATTCTAACTGTGCTACCTGGTCCTTATTCTCGGAGCACCAATTTTCGACGATGAACTAACCTTATGTCGATCCTCATCGTCATATCATTTCGCCTTGAACAACAAGCTTGGTTTCGAGTTTGTGTCGTAACTGTGGTTCCAATAACCTCTTGCTCATCATTCCTTTGACTTGATGTCGTCGCTGATTGACTACATCTGCATGAAATCTCTCGACAATTGTGTCGTGATCATCATCAACCTTATGAGCTCTTCCAGGAATTCAATTGAATTCATGATGGGTAATACCATCCTTGCCCCTCGATGATTCCTGTTCTCATCGACCACTTTATTGCCTTCCGTTCAACACAACTTGTTCGTGTTTTGTGTAAACCTTGAGATCACTGCTACCCAGCAGTTGATCTTCCTTACCTCGGAAGTATTACCATCTCTTTTTGTCAAGAATGTGGTGAGAATTTCACCACCTCTTAATAATTCTTGATATCATAATACTACTTGCCATCTTCGTTCATTCCTTGGTCCCCGTATTGTTTTCAACCGGAATACCGACAATGGAGCTATGACGTGTGAATTCAAAACTTCTAGCAACCCTATTGCTTTGAAGTGAATGGGCGATAGTTCATTCTAAGTCCTTCGCTAATTGAATCACCATTCTGACATTGGTCGTGCAACCCAACCCATATTTCGGGCGCACCTTTCAACCAATGTTTAATTGTGTATGTTTTCCTCGAGCATACTTCCCTATATCATTTGATCTGACAAATGTTATCTCCTTGTTCACTTAATGGTGGAAATCCATCTTTTGGGAATCT
>NC_041385.1:5026973-5028250 GCF_002162155.2 Triticum dicoccoides | reverse complement strand
TATAGATTCCTTTTCAGCAAGGTTATCCATTCACCCATGAGGAAATTGTAAGACTTATTCTACAAGTTGTTCCTGATGGATCCTTCGTGTTTCCAGAGTCTGATCTTCACATGAAGACCATGTCAATGCTATCTCGAAGCATGTCGGTGGTACTCCGATTTTCAACAAGAACATTTAAAGCCCAATGATAAATGTTTCTTGATCAATTATCCAAACACCGCTGTATGGATAATGTCTTGAAAATTTTCTCCCCTACCTAGAGAGTTTTATACATTATATCCTGTCATGGATATCAATCTCTACTTGTCCTTGGTAAGGATTTACCCCTGGAAGATGTGTTTAAACACATTTTCCTTTCCATTGTTCTGTTTAAACATAATAATTACTTTTCCTTTCCCTTGGTTTGTTTAAACCTTCTTGTGATCTATATAATATAAGCAGTAATATCCCTACTCATGTAAACACCTCGGTGTACCATCTTGTCTGGTGTAACCCTGTTACTATTGTTGATGACATTCCGGTAGCCACCGATGGACGAGAACTTTGCCTATTGGTCCGCCTCGTTCAACGAGCAGGAAAATGGTTCTCTTCGTCCCTCGCCCTTGGTATCGATGTTGTTGCCGACATATCTGACAGGCTACCCTTTGACACACCTTACTATCATGACCGTGCAAAATGTCGGCCCCCTTCCTACTTTCAACCACATGGTGGGCCCATAACCCACAGTTTCACAGGATCGAAACCTGACTCTCCTATACACCCTGTTGCCAAAGCTATTCCTACAGCTTGACTTCGTATGTAGTTTGCGAGCCACCTTCCTAGTGATCAATTCTGGTATCGGACACAATACTTATTCCTGTTGCTCTGAACCCCATTCACACTCTGTTTCAGGCAATGAACGATTGCCTATCCGCTTGGAACTTCTTATTGCACCGTCTTACTTTGCTCTCGATGTGTTTCATTTGTTCAACTCGAGAGATACTCATATGTTCATACTTGGGAAACCCCCAGAAGATTTTCCCTTGTAACATCCTATCGTTGTAGAGCTGCCCCTTACCTATTCGTAAGTACGATGGAGATCCTGAAGAAAGGATGACAAATTGATCATGGTGACTTGAAGCAGTGAAATGAAGACATCAACGAAAGGGATCAACCTCTTCGAAAGGGAAGCCAAGACCGAGAAGACTCGTTAGGTTTTTCGCTACCAACACCTTCGCCCCTTACTCCACCGCTTAAATCTCGGGACGAGATTTCTTGTAGTGGAGGAGAATTGTGAC
>NC_041385.1:5009291-5025535 GCF_002162155.2 Triticum dicoccoides | reverse complement strand
CCACCCGCCTTCCCCTACTGCTCCGGCCGAGCCCCCTCGCGGCCACTGCCGCAGCTCCCGCTGGGCCACAGCCGAGCACCGCCTCCGGCTGCCACCCGCACGGCCTCCGGCGGCCGCCCGCGCACCACCGCGGCCTCACCCCGCTGAGGCCTCTCTGCCTCGCCCTCTCCCTTGCTCCCCGCGTCCTCGCCTCTGCTGCCGCGCCCTGGCGCCGTCCCGCCGTGGCCTCACCGCTGTCGCCTCCGGCGGCCGGCCTCGCCGTGCCCTGCTATCGCCGGCGCCCCCCTGGTGGCCCTGATGGGCGCGTGCCCGCACCCGCGCCCAAAACCGCTATGGCCCCCTGGGGCCTATGACATATGGGCCCCGCCCACAGAACATGTTTAAAAAAAATAGAATTAAAAGAGTTTAAAATAATATTAATAAAATTAATAATTAATTAATTAGTGAATTAATAAGTTAATTAACCCTGTTTAATTAGTCTAATTAACCTGTTAGCTTAATTAAACAGTAATTAGTTTAACTAAATCCTAATTAACCTAACAGAGTATGACAGGTGGGTCCCGTTGGACCCACG
Organism: Triticum dicoccoides; assembly: GCF_002162155.2. Lineage (NCBI taxonomy): Eukaryota > Viridiplantae > Streptophyta > Magnoliopsida > Poales > Poaceae > Triticum > Triticum dicoccoides. Next base: position 5,024,961 of record NC_041385.1, on the reverse strand, counting down.
CGTCAGTTTGACCCAGTCAACCCCTGTTGACTGCTGATGTCAGCCTGACGTCATGCTGACGTCATAAATCCATTTTCCGAATTAATTAAATAATTAAATAAATTCCAGAAATTAATAAAATCTTTAGAAAATCATATCTTTTAATCCGTAACTCGGATGAAAATACTTTCTACATGAAAGTTGCTCAGAACGACGAGACGAATCCGGATACGCGGTCCGTTCGTTCGCCACACACCCCTAACCTATCGAACTCGCAACTTTCCCCCTCCGGCTCCTCTGCCCGAAAACGCGAAACACCGGGAATACTTTCCCGGATGTTTCCCCCCTTCGTCGGTATCACTTACTACCGCGTTAGGGCACACCGAACACTGCGTATTGCCTTGTTATATCTTGTGATGCTTTGTTTGCTCTGCATTCATTATTTCTTCCCCCTCTTCTCTCCGGTAGACTACGAGACCGACGCCGTTGCTGCCCAGTTCGACTACGGAGTTGACGACCCCTCTTTCTTGCCAGAGCAACCAGGCAAGCCCCCCCCCCTTGATCACCAGATATCGCCTATTCTACTCTATACTGCTTGCATTAGAGTAGTGTAGCATGTTACTGCTTTCGTTAATCCTATTCTGATGCATAGCCTGACATTGTCGCTACATCTGTTGATACCTTACCTGCAATCCTATATGCTTAGTATAGGATGCTAGTTTATCATCATTGGTCCTACATTCTTGTCAGTCTGCCTTGCTATACTATCGGGCCGTGATCACTTGGGAGGTGATCACGGGTGTATACTATACATACATACATACTATACAGATGGTGACTAAAGTCGGGTCAGCTCATTGAGTACCCGCAAGTGATTCTGACGAGGGGGCTGAAAGGACAGGTGGCTCCATCCCGGTAGAGGTGGGCCTGGGTTCCCGACGGCCCTCGACTGTTACTTGTGGCGGAGCGACAGGGCAGGTTGAGACCACCTAGGAGAGAGGTGGGCCTGGCCCTGTTCGGCGTTCGCGGATACTTAACACGCTTAACGAGATCTTGGTATTTGATCTGAGTCGGCTACGAGCCTATACGCACTAACCATCTACGTGGGAGTAGTTATGGGTATCCCGACGTCGTGGTATCAGCCGAAGCACTTCAGACGTCAGCGACGGAGCGGCGCGCGCCGGATTGGAACGTAAGCCTGCTCTTGTATTAAGGGGGCTAGTTCCGCTTTCGGCCGCGTACGCAACGTGCAGGTGTGCTATGGGCGATGGGCCCAGACCCCTGTGCGCTTAGGTTTAGACCGGCGTGCTGGCCTCTCTGTTTTGCCTAGGTGGGGCTGCGACGTGTTGATCTTCCGAGGCCGGGCATGACCCAGGAAAGTGTGTTCGGCCAAATGGGATCGAGCGTGTTGGGTTATGTGGTGCACCCCTGCAGGGAAGTTAATCTATTCGAATAGCCGTGATCTTCGGTAACAGGACGACTTGGAGTTGTACCTTGACCTTATGACAACTAGAACCGGATACTTAATAAAACACACCCTTCCAAGTGCCAGATACAACCGGTGGTCGCTCTCTCTCAGGGATACGAGGAGGGGATCGCCGGGTAGGATTATGCTACTGGAGATGCTACTTGGAGATGCTACTTGGAGATGCTACTTGGAGATGCTATTTGGAGGACTTCAATCTACTCTCTTCTACTTGTTGCAAGACGGTGGCTGCGAGAAGCGTAGTCTCCGACAGGATTAGCTATCCCCCTCTTATTCTGGCATGCTGCAGTTCAGTCCACTGATATGGCCTCCTTACACATATATCCATGCATATGTAGTGTAGTTCCTTGCTTGCGAGTACTTCGGATGAGTACTCACGGTTGCTTTCTCCCCCCTTTTTCCCCTTTCCTTTCTTTCTGGTTGTCGCAACCAGATGCTGGAGCCCAGGAGCCAGACGCCACCGTCGACGACGACCCCTACTACACCGGAGGTGCCTACTACTACGTGCAGCCCGCTGACGACGACCAGGAGTAGTTAGGAGGATCCCAGGCAGGAGGCCTGCGCCTCTTTCGATCTGTATCCCAGTTTGTGCTAGCCTTCTTAAGGCAAACTTGTTTAACTTATGTCTGTACTCAGATATTGTTGCTTCCGCTGACTCGTCTATGATCGAGCACTTGTATTCGAGCCCTCGAGGCCCCTGGCTTGTATTATGATGCTTGTATGACTTATTTATGTTTTAGAGTTGTGTTGTGATATCTTCCCGTGAGTCCCTGATCTTGATCGTACACATTTGCGTGCATGATTAGTGTACGATTGAATCGGGGGCGTCACAATATAGCTTCATCAAGTATTGTCTCTCCATGAATATTAAAATGTGCGGCATTGTAAAGGCTCAACAATTCTCTCGGAGTTGTTGCCAGAAAACTTCCATCCTCATGTAAGAATTTCGCAAACACTTCTGAAATATCAAAATGAAAAATTTGCAGGTAACATTTTTGTCAAATTAGAAAGAAGAGTACATAGCATAAAACAAACTATGCTCATGATGTAAAATCTATAATTAGGTACCGTTTCTACGATATCCTTGTTAACGACTTTAAGCTATACCATTTTACTTTAAATAATTATTTGACTTTGAATGCATCTTACCTGATGAAACCTTGTATCCATGCTTACGTAGTAGATAGAACCAAATGGATGTTGTATGAAGATCAAAGTCACTAACATTGGCACTGTAAATTTCTTTTAAAACCGCATTAATATCTTTTTCAAAAAGATAATCCAGGCAAAGACGCTCTAATGCGACAATGAGACTCATCCTCTCAAGATAGGTGGCGGAACTTGATATCAATTTGGACACATATTTCTTCAGTTCCTCTACTCGTTCTACCATCCATGTCTGCTAAAGGAAATAAGATAGGTGAGTGTATTAGAAACTAATAAGTGAAGCATTATTCATCTGTGAATTACGGGACCTATACACTGCATCCTTATTTTTATGGCTGGATTAACAAGCCCTTTTCACCAAAATCAATACGTCGAGTTTTGTGTACCGCCGACTATTAACACCAAAGATGAAGCAAACTTTTTCACCAATACACTATTTACGAACACATATGTCACACCTTTGTATTTTTATGCGTTTATTCAAAAAAAGGAGGGAAAATTCAGTGGGAGATGACGTCCCCATCGATCGTGTGGTGTTCAAAGTGACTTTGTCAATCTCAAGATTTACCGGCTTGTTCTCTTGGATGTGCTCATAAAATGTGCATGGGGGTGTACGTTCATAGGAGCAAGATATGTGTGTTTATGTGAGCTTCTACATATGTACCATGGTTCTTGAAAATGTTTTCCCAAATAAACGGATATGTTTTTTACGAGTGTGACCATGATAGCATCAAAACAAACCACCCCGCCCACTTTGGGCGTTTAGACTTTTTTCTATCCTAAGAAATTTCCAGAAACGGAAGCGCACTATTCTAGAAACTCCGTACTTGACATGTCACGTAAGAAGGTTACCGTACATTGCTCGAGTAGCTGGTAGGATTGTGTTCCAGCATGTAGTTCATTTGTTGTACATACACCAGTAAAAAAAACAAGTATATATGCAAAAATGCTGTTTGGAGGCCGAGCTCCATGTAGCTCTTTATCTGGCTCGTCAGTCTTCATAGGGATCAGGCGCACTTCTGTATTACCCTCACGTATTTCACCTGCCACACTTTTACTGGACACTGTATTTTCCATTTACGCACAGTGCTGTCCCATGTTAATAACTCTTCCCTACCAGGCTGTGCACACGTCCCATCGTCTCTCCCATCAGGTTCAAATGTGGACTGCGAGCCACAGGAACATGGTCCGTATTCTGTTTTCTGTATAGCCAGTTCTACTTTTATTGTTTGGGCAGATCTGTTGAGATGTCACATCATCATAACGTAACACACACATCTAATAAGTAATAACAGAAAACATAACATAACAAATATAGGATTTTCCTGAAAATAGAACACCACACCACCATCTTCATTTTACAGGAATATCAAATAAATTCAGGCTCTGGAGACAAAGTTATACCAAACCTTGTTCAACGCTACAAAATCTACAGTCTCAAACAACAAGCAACGGCAAGATAAATCCAATGTTGAAAGCAAAAAGACAGAGAGACAGACAATCTCACGGTGCAAGCCAACTTTTGGTGGAATGCTGCGAATAGTGACGAGACTTTCTAGGAGCCTTTGGCGCATCATCCCTCTGCAGACATATTGTACTCTTCGATGGCTGTTCATATGGGGTGCTTTGTCACAGCTGGTCGACCTGTTGGTCGCTTCCTCGATGGTGCTGCTCGAACAAGACTGGGGTTCCTATGAAAATGAAAGGCAGGCGGAGTGAGGGCTTTTGGCGGGCGACCTCCATGAAGGTGGATGTTTTAAAAAATTCAATAATTACATTTTAGAGTTTCAAAAAATTCTGAAAAAAAATTCTACACATTCATATGGATGTATTCTACATGTGTATACAATCTCATAACAAAATACATTATGGTGAGAGCTACACAAAAAAGAGAAAATCATGCATTTCTAATAGTGAACAGTATTTGCACTGTTCATCAGTTTGAAAACCGCAATTTGTCTTTTTTGTGTAGCTCTCATCATAATGTATTTCATCTTCAAAATTTGCACACATGTATAATGCATCCATGTTAACATGTATGATTTTTTCAGAATTTTTTAAAACTTTAAAATATGTTTTTCGATTTTTCCAAAATACCCACCTCCATGGAGGTCGACCGCCATTGGCATTTTGCGAAGGCGCTCTTATATAAGAAAAACATCATTTTATTTGGGTATCTCGAATGCCAGGTCTAGGTTGTCCTTTTAGCTGTTGACTGACCTTAGACGGAAGAAAGAAAGAGGTAAAGATGCTTACGAGTTGAGCCCTGTGAACTGTGTGTCCAAAGTCTGCTGAACCAAACTGTTGCTTGTTAGCTATTCCAGAGGCGGAAGAATCTGCAACTGCAACTATATCCCTATCAGCCAATCCCATGCCATCCCGCACAGCGGCAACTGGCTCAACCATGACTTAGACATCTCTCATCTCTTCCATAGCCAGAGTATACGCCTCGACATTACAGTCACCTAGTTTAATTATCTTCAGAGCCAGCAGGTACAAACTGTTGTGTCGCCATGAAGAATACTTCAGTGTGCCTTGGTCTTTCTGGTAGCGCAAAACCTCAGGCGGCAGTATATCCATCGCATCTCTAGTCCATTCTTTCACTACATGCTTGACAGGAACTTTCTAAAGATCAAGTTGTACCATGACCTGTGGACAAAAGGTGCAACAACTTTCTTATGACAAGTATTGTTCGGATCAGACGTTTCAGTGAAGAGCGAAAGCCGGCAGACCATGCACTCATTAGCCGCCTCACTAACTTGAACCATGAACTCATTCTCCCACCACTTATCTTTTGTTCGAAATTTGACGTGCCTGGCTATGTATTCCCGCCAAGGTTTAACTTCTACAAGAATGTAAGACCCACCCTCATATAGCACCTCACCAAATTTCTCAAACATTGTCCCTAATGTAAATTTGTGATGCATGTATCTCAATTGGCAGATTTGCCTTCAGTACAATGCTACCTTGCACAAAGGCGTTCACAACAAATCATTTGCTAACTAGCATAAAGTTAATCTGTGCTATATCACATATAGGTGGTAAATATTCAGCTCACGAGTTTCATCCTCTTCTCCTGATAACTTTCTTCTGAATCCCGATCAAACTACATCTTCTTGTACTGCCTAACGAATAAGTGCATAGCCCTCTTCAATTGAATTGACCCTCGTACCAATAGCTGGATTAATAACAGTACCCATATTTTTATCAACATAGGCACGCATCGAAGTCTCAAGGGCAGGCACTCTGCTGGGATTGCGCTCCCTCTGATCCGCCGCCTTACCAATTCTGATCCTGCGAAAGATAATTACATCTACTGATTCAGCCTCAAGTCGGTCTCACACTGAACATCAGGTTTTAACATCTACACTTTTTTTTATCCTCCATGACGACGACACACAGATTCGAATCAATAGACACGCAACTACTCCCCGAATTTGAGGTCATAACATAGCAAATTGACACATTCAGCTGACCCCACAGGCGCCATTGTTGATTTTTTATAATGTAATTACCTTCGTGATCAGGAGGAGCACTGGGATTTGGAAACGACCACACCCTCTTCATCTCCATCTTCCTTGGCCATCCCACCGTCCATATTTTCAGTGCCGATTTCACTTGAATTGGCTACCACCTCCATTGTATGATGCAGACAATTTCTCGGTGACAATTGTTCCATCCGCCTGCTCGTCTCCTTCATCTTGCACAACACCCATCTGCCGCCGCCTGACTCAGAAGAAATTCAACCAACTTGGACCTCAAGAGATCTCCTATTTGTCTCAACAGCAACCGACGTTTCGTCAGCAGTTCTATCTCTTCACACAAATCCGGCGTCCAAACGCTGCCCCAAACCAATGCAACAGCCAATTAGATCTGTTCTCGGGCGAGGAAAAAGGGGGCAAAACGCAAAGCCAAAACATTGCCTCATCTAACGCAAGCACAAATCGTAAGTGTAAGAAACATACAAGACTTCAGATCCGGTAGAACATTACCCTGAATCGCACTCCTCGAAGAACTCCAACCCGTCCATGGCGAAAGAGCTTTTTTTTTGTTGTTGTTGAGATGGACACGCTGCGTGCCGTCTACCAGCAAATAATACTCACCCGTCCACATGGGCCAAATTCAAAGCCGCCCATGACGAACATCATGTTCACCACCGTAGGCCCGTGTATAAATCGCGAACACCAAACAGTGGCACCGGTGTATTTCTCCAAATTTGTCAGCGTACACAACTGGAAAAGTCAGGACACGCGAATCCCAATGTAACAACGACCGAGCGAGATTACAGCCTGCATGTAGCTCGGCCTTCAAAACGCCTCACTCGTATATATGCAGGTAATAAAGAGGAGAAGGGTATATATATATATATATATATATATGGTTCCACCTGCTTTTGAGAGGAAGCTGCTGGATCAGAGTGGTGAAGGAAGAAATCCCCCCACACAGAAGGGTAGAAGCCGCAAGGATTCTTGCCCGACCGATCGTCAACCTCATGCTGTGCTTCCGGCGCCGGAGCTCGCCGCTGCCCGCATCGCAGCGCGGCGTGCCGCGGCCGCTGCCACCTCCAAGAAGGACTTCCGGCCTGCCGCGCGGCGGGAAGGCAGCTCAGGCTCCCTCCCCGTGCTCCTCCCAAGCAGAAGGCGGTGGTTTGCATTTTCACCTGCTAACATCAAAACTGCCTATCTTCCTGCATTGGCGTGGAACTCGTGTTGGCGCGCGCGTATATAATTGCATAGCAACGAGCACTTGTTAGCAATGGAGCGTCCTTTTTGGCCGTGCTCTTGTGGAAAGCATCAATTATTGCGTGAAAATGTATAAAATATGCACGCTGTCATATATACAGTTACAGTAGCTCCATAGCACTAACAATAATTGGTACAGTAACAGTATCCTGCAGGTGAAACTTCAACATCCGCACATGGTGGGTTTGACAACAGACGAGCGGTGTGGAGACACCTCATCCCTCTAGAGAGACCCAAGATCGTGCCAATCTGGAAAGTTTGGTGGTGCTCAGTTCAGTCTACACAAAAACTGGAATCAGTCTGCAATGCTTTTACCATAAAATAAAATGTCCCCAATCCTTTAAGTCTTAAGTAAGACTCAAGTTGTGAGTGCTGTATATGCTACTCCCTCGTTCGCAAATATAAGATGTGTATTGATATTTCAATATAGGCTGCATGGAGACTGAAATGAATGAACAACACACAAACATGCGTCTATATACACCCGATAGAAAGAAAGAAAAAGTTGGTAGAACATCTTGTAATCGTGAACTGAGGGAGTACAACACAGTAAAATGTTCACCATGGTTAAGTACAACCATGGGTCTTAAGCTGGATCCCATGCGCAGGCTTTTTCCTTTATTGTTACACTATTATTCTCTAAGCACATATATGGCGGTCGAGAGAGAAGCGGAGGAGAAAGAAAAGTATAATCCTTATGGCTTGATCTTAACTACTGCTATGAACCGATCTTTGTAATTCAGCTTAATACCTCTCTTCACAATGTTTGTGGCCGGGCCTTAAGGCACTGTTTCATTGCTCAAGGCCCATGTTTTAGCACACCGGAGACGCCCTTAGAAATTCAAGGAGCGTCTCGATTTACCGAGAAATAAGGAAGCGTATTAATAACGACACCTAGATTTATTAATGCAGATCATAAAGTACTCCCTCCATAAATTAATATAAGAGTGTTTATATCACTACTTTAGTGGTCTATAAACGCTTTAAAATTAGTTTACAGAGAGTATTAGATATCCATGTGGCATGGCTATGAGATTCCTCCCATTGATATCGCATGCACACCGTCTAGTTAACATGTGTCGCTATTCCTATCCAGTTGATGAAGGGATGCTGATAGTCTGGGCCTAATACCAAACAGACCTCGCAGCCAAACCTAACATCTAAGATTTGAGCTCCCAACCAGGGCGCCTACCGGGTATGGGGCACCCACTAGTCAGGCGCACTCCTCAACCAGGACGCCTGTCGGGTATGAGGCCGCCGCAGCCACCTGTCACCAATCCATCTTCAGTGTTGTACCGTTGCATCTACCTTGCCCGGCCTAGCTGCCGTCGATGTCACCACGACGCCAGACAACGCCACCATCCTGCACTCGTCCATCATCATACGCCCACCGGTGAGACCCCGATGCTCCATGCCGCTGAGAACCGCCGATATCGACGTGCCAGATGCCACGCCGCTACTCCATCGCGAACACCACATGCTACCACTGGTCCCATCCCCTCCGCCTGCAGTTCCTCTAACCGAGCACCCAAACGCCCCAAGTGGCGCCTCCAAGAACGGTACGACACACACAGTGCCGCCGCCGCCCAATCTAAGGAGATTTTGGGTTTTCACCCGGGCATGGGGCCGGGGTAGTGGGCAGGGACCTCGACAGTGCCTGCAAGTAGGAGAACGGCGACCCTGGTCGTCGCCACCGTCGGGATGAACGAGTCATGCAGAGTTTCCTCCGGTCCGATGTCACCTCTACCAACCCCCGCGAACGCACCAGGGCCGACGACCGCGATCGTAAGCCACCAAGTGCAGCGGGAGAAGGACTGCAGTGCAGAGGAGATCCACCGGCAACTCACCGCCCACACGGTCAAGAAGCCGTCCATCCACCCCCCGCGAATGTCATCAGCCGAGGGAGCCGTCGCCATGCCTAACGAGGCCGCCGCCCCAGGTCCAGGTTCCTCCACAATGGCCGGAGTGGCGAGATCCGCTAGAAGCGACGAGATCCGGCACCGCGCGGCCGACGCCAACGCCCAAGCCCGCCGTCGACCGATCCCGCCACCGCCGGGAGCCCGCACGCTGTCGGGAGTCCCACACCCATGGATCTGGGCGCCCGTGCACCGCCGCGAGCTCGTCGCCTCCGGGATCTGCCACACCGCCGGGAGGGCCGCACCCGCGGATCAGGACGCCCGCGCCACCGTGGATCCGGGAGAGGGAGGAGAGACCCTCTGCCGCCGCCGTCGCACGCACGGGCTTTGCCCGCGCCGACCATCGGCAGCGGCGGAGGGGAAGAAGGGCGCTGGAGGGAAACTAGGCAGCGGTAGCGGCGGCTGAGCCCTCCAGAGCCGCCCGCGTGGGAGGCGACGCAATAGGAACCAGGTGGCCAGAGGTTCCCACATACTTGTCCAACTCATGCTAATTTTGATGCCCGCTGGAGGTTTTGAGCTGACTTTTCTGAATTAAGCTATAGATTTGATTTTGAGTGCTTTCTCGCGAAGTCCAACCATCCCCTATATAGATGATGTGTGACGGCTCTATGTTTATTCATGTGAGGTTTTGCGTTTTCTGTTAGTTTTTTCATTTCAGTTTTTCTTTCATTTTCTATTTGGGTATCGGTATCTTCCACTAAATTCGGTTTTTCTTTTCCCTAGTTTGGTTATTTCTTTTTCATTTTTACCACTTCCTTCGATCCATATTAATTGTCATTGATTTAATACAATAATAAATCAACGACATATAGTATGGTTGGAGGGAGTATCATTTTTCTTATCTTTTAGAAATTACAGGAAAACTTTATATCTATCCAATAAAAATATAAAAATATATAATTGTGAACATGTTTAAACTCTTGAACATTTATGAAAATCTGCATATGTTTTATTAATTTGTTACTCCCTCCGTTCCATAATATAAAAACGTTTTTGAAACTACACTAGTGTCAAAAATGTTCTTATATTATGGGACAGGGGGAGTACATCTTTAAAGTTTAATATAATTTTTATATTCGGATTATTATTGAAAATTTGTAATTTTTTATTATTTAATTTTAAAAACATTTTACCTTTTTAAAATTTGATATACCTTTTAGGTGTGTACATTCTTTTTAAATCCACATTTTTCATTCACTCAAAAAAATGAATTCACTATAGTTACGTATTCCTGCTTAAAAAACTAAGTGCACTTTTTACTTAATCAAAAACATGTTTTCTAAAAATAAGAAATAAAATAAAAGCTACTTAAAAGGCTTTTCTAGAACTAGAACTGGAAACCAGTGCTGAAAACCGTACCATGATATATGGCCGAAAACTGAGCACAGAACGTTTGTTCGATAAAATGGGCCCGGGCAATGTCACAGGCGTAAGCCATTGAGCCTGACCTTTTCCTCCCGGGCTCCGGCCCAGGCGCATGCCGAGCATTTCAATAAATTTTCACATGGTTAAGCACATTTGTGAAAGGGCCCTATATGTGCTCACTACATGCATGGCCCAATTGACAGCCTATTCATTCTTTCACGTAAACGATTTATATTTAATTGATATTCAATTAGCTTCTAAAAAATGATTTTTTTGAGAAATCCGTTTAATTAATGGAAACAATCATATGATTAGAAATATACAAGTTTCACACCCCTCAATACAAATGATGATATATACATAATAAAATGTTCATCTCATATTTTAACAAGTTTCCTTGTGTTAAAATTATACTGATATTTTTTTAAGTTCATAAATTTAAAGGAAATAATTCATCAAAAAAATATGAATACATGTTCATGCATCATGGAAAAAATATTTTTTTATCTGCCACAAAAAGGGGGGTACAAATTAACATAATAAAGCGTAAAAAGAGTGTGAATTTAAATTGAATTAAATTTAAAGTTAAAATAAAGAAATTAGTAAAATAGTAAAAAATATGGTAATTGGAAATAAATAGAAAAAGGAAAAAATGAATGAAATAAAAACTTAAGAAAAAGGCAAAAGAAAGAAGTCGAATATGGACCAGACCCATAACTCAGAGTGGATGCATGTTTCCCCGAATTCCATGAATTGGGCCTGAACAGGCTAGGATTTGCCCCTAAGACCTTGGTTTTTTGCCCCGCTTGGCGACCTCCTCTCCCAACTAGACAGTAGCTATGTGCTGCCACCATCATGTAGGACATTTAGTCCGGACTTCTCATATTCATCTCGGTGGAGAGACGAAGCAATCATCTTTCCTATTTTGAGATGAAGTAAGTTGTTTACACCATGATCTCCTCTCAATTTGTCGCATTTTAACTTGTTCATTCTGAAAATGGAAACCAAACTGAAATTTGTGGCTGAGCGATGAACAATTGGTTCCCCTTAATTCACAAGTCAAACTAGTTGTTGATTGTGGAAGACCAAAGTAATTGAAAATCGAGAATCCAAAAAAAAGGAGGAACGAAATGCCTGCCTTCAGTTATTGAGGATAAGAGGCTTCATGGGAATTAACAACATATTATCATCTAACGGGATCAGTACGTAAAACAACAACCCGGGCGAACAGTAATACGGTTTTCGCGCCTCCTGTCGGCTCTGCCGCCGATCCACCTTGTCCCTTGTGGCGGTAGGGCCATGGAGGTGTGGTCGATCCCGGCCCTTGAAAGCAGGAGGGCTTCATTTTTAGGTGTTTATTAAAGTTTGATTATTGTTTGTGTCCTGATCGGGAAGGCTAGGAGGTGGCGGTTCCTTGAAGATGTAATAAGGTTCTCCCCGCCTAGCCCCCATCCCGGCGGCCCATATCAACCGTCGCCAGATAGTGTGTGGAAATGTATCTCCAGCAGATCTCACGGGATTCAGTCAGTGTTTGCCTATGGTGAATCCGGTCTTTGTTCGTTTACGCTCATGTGTCTACAGGTTAGATTCTACCGATCTACTCTTCACTTCATCGGGGACGGTTGTTGTTCAGGCGCGCTGGTCCTGTGAGGCCTTAGCACGACGATTTTCGACAGTCTTCTACAACAAGGTTTGTCTGGCTCCGGCGAGGGAGGGACGATGACGACAGCGTGCCTTCAGCTTGCTCCAGTGTTTGTAGTCGTCGCTAGGTGGTCAACAGACCTAGATGTAATTTTACTTCTGGTGTTTTTTATACTACCTTAACAGTTTGAATGCATCAAAAGTTTTTCCAAGAGAAGTGGTTTCACCATGTCCCCATGTCGCGTATACTGTATTCTAGACTGTGTTTGCGCCTATATGTCAATCTTGAAACTCCACTATGTAATGTACTCGATCAGATCTTCGAGTGAAAAGTCATGCAGGTGTACGTGTGCACGTGATAGCTAGCATGTGTGTACCACGCTAATTTTTCTTCAATACAACGTGTTATGCTTGACTAGAGTTACTACGGACGTACCTGCATTTTCCTCCTCCTTGACAGCTCTGCTCGACTACAACAATTTACTACGCCGCCAACCTACCTAGCAAAGCTCAGCACCGCAAAAGGTCGCATGATACCTCACCTCCGGCGTTATTGCTCCCACTGTGCGCAGCGCCGCTTTTCACGTCCCGTCAACCAACCAACAACAATTTACACCGTCTTGCGTCGTCACCTTCTCTCACTCTCAGCCGCAGCAGCAGCACAGAAGCAGGCGCACTGCGTCTCTGGCGACAATGCCGGTGGCGGCATCCACAGCGCGCTTCTTGCTGCTCAGCGTGCTGCTGCTGTCGTTGCCGGCGGTGACGGTGGTGCGGGCGCGGGTGACTGCGCTGATCGTGTTCGGCGACTCGACCGTGGACGCGGGGAACAACAACGCCGTGCCCACGGCGGTGCGGAGCAACTTCCCGCCCTACGGCCGGGACTTCCCGGGCGGCCGCGCCACGGGCCGCTTCTGCAACGGCCGCGTCGCCACCGACTTCTACTCCGAGGCGTTCGGTCTCCGGCCCTTCGTTCCGGCCTACCTCGACCCGGACTACGGCATCCGGGACTTCGCCGTCGGCGTCTGCTTCGCGTCCGCCGGCTCCGGCCTCGACGTCGCCACTGCCGGCGTCTTCGTGAGTGATCCCTTTCTTCTCTTCACTGGTTGCATGGACCGTTTGCTAGCTGCTGCAGAAAAGTGCCATTTTTCTAGTTGCAAAAACAAATGCAGAAGGGAAAACTAATTAAGATATCCGTTTCGCTAAAGCACATCTACATGTGATCTAATATTGCATATCAAAGTCGTATGTCAATGATTTTACGTGAAGATTCGTGCAATTATTTTTGTTTTATGTTTGATTAAGTCACTTAGACGTGCAATAACTAGATGTGACCTAGATAGACAGTACAAAGAAGCATCATATGAGTATCTAGGTCGTGCTATTGTATGTTGTTGGTTGTTTGGGTATTTTTTTTTGGTTATATCATTTTATGGCTTTATTCATGTTTTTTTGCAACGAAGGCCGCATGATTATATTGCAAATAACTAGTGGGACAACACACACCAGGAATAAAAAAGATTTTATTCATGTATTGGTATTATAGGGCCCACGGCTTTATCATTTTGTGGTTTTATTCATTTATTGGTTTTATAGGGCCCATGCATGCATGTGTTGCAAAAAGTGATAGATGTCGTGACTGTTGGCGTGATTCTCGGCCATACATCACGCTCGCTCTCGTACTGTGTGGACTAGCTAGCAATGTAAGCTTGTGAGTACAGTGTGCTAGTAGTACCATGCATGGTCCCAGTGGCATTTACAGCCAAGGCAGCTAGCAGCCGTGTCACTTGCAATCATCAAACTACAGCACAAAACTCACCTCTGGTTCATGAAGTAAATGTATAAGTTTTTATCCAAACAAGTATAATGAAGTAAATGTTTACTGTTTGATTTGATCTCAACTTCAACGATGCAGTCAGTGATACCCTTGTCGAAGCAAGTGGACTACTTCAGGGACTACAAAGCCCGGCTGGCGGAGCACCTCGGCGCGGCGGAGGCTCGGGCGGTGGTCGCCGACGCCGTCTTCGCCATCAGCATCGGCACCAACGACTTCATCGAGAACTACTTCGCCCTCACGACGGCCCGCTTCCTGGAGTTCACCGTCGGCGACTACACCGACTTTCTCATCGGCCTCGCCCGTAGCTTCCTGGTGGAGCTCTACGGCCTCGGCGCGCGCAAGATCGGCTTCACGGGGCTCGGGGCCATGGGCTGCCTCCCCATCGAGCGGGGCCGCCGGGTGATGCTGTGCATCGAGGAGTACAATGCCGTCGCGAGGTCATTCAAAGCCAAGCTCCGCGCCATGGTCGACGAGCTCACCGGCAGCCTTCCCGGCGCGAAGTTCCGGGTCGCCGAGGTGTACGACTTCTTCACCGGCATCCTGCAGAACCCGTCGAGCTACGGGTTCGTGAAGGCGGCCAGGGGTTGCTGTGGGACGGGGTTGTATGAGATGGGGTACACATGCAGCGAGTGGGACACGCTCACGTGCGCCGACGCAAACCGATACGTCTTCTGGGACGCCGTGCACCCGACGGAGCGGGCCAACAAGATCATCGCCGAGTACCTCATGAACACAACATTCAGCCATTTCTTGTGATCATTTCTTCTTCTTATATACTCTAAGATAAGAAAAAGTAGGAAATTCACGTCCTGGCTTGATTCATGTGCTACTTCTAGGCTTTTTTGGTGCTTAGTTTGTTCTCTCCTTTTTTGCAGGGTAGTGCGTAATTTATTCAGGGTTGCAAGCCATACTCTCATGATTCGATTTAGTTCCATTACTCGTATTTTTTTTGTGGGACCCCATTACTTGTAATAAACTTTATATTGATTTGTGTGGTTAATTGTATGCATCTTTGGTATACGGAGACCAGAAGCAATTAAAGCTTCCATTTAAAAGAAATCCAGGCTTGAAACTGAGCAAGTCACACAAGCTTTCCGCATAGAAATTTCTTTGGCACACGCTTATATTATGCTTTTTTCAGAGAGTACACGTTTATGGTTTTTTATATTAGAAAAAAATCCATTTTACTACCCTGAACAAAGTTGGTCGTTCAGATTACCCTGACTTTTATTCCGGTTTCCTTACCCCCAAAACAATTCCATACCGAACCAAAAAAGACCTGGGTGGTTTGCCCAGACCGGCTGCTGACGTGGCGTGGTCAAAGGTGGTATTTGACCTGCGGGTGTGGTCCCACTCGTCTTCAACCCCTCGCCAGGAAACCGCTGCGTGGTGCATGTTCGTGCGTCGACGCCCACCTCCTGCTTCGCGTTGTCCCGCGCGTCCCCGAGCCCATCTTCGTGCAGAGATCGTGCACGTACGGCCTCCTCTACCTCTTCCCTCTTTCTCAGCTCCCTCTCCCCTTCTCTAGCTCTCTCTCTCT